>NC_049985.1:13637453-13666214 GCF_000003815.2 Branchiostoma floridae | reverse complement strand
TCCCGAAATTCCCCCAGTATCCTTCACACTTGACATGCACGCAGCTGCCGACTGCTTGCCCCACCTGTATATCTTCAAACACTACGAATGGCAGGAAGATGTATTCCAAGTGGCACCAAGCATTCGAAGAAGCAGGATCCTGTGCCAACAGAATAACTTATACCCTTTTAGGGTGGCAGTGCTCATTTATCAAAGACAGGCAACATTAGTACCTGCACTGCCACCAGGCAGACTGGTGCTCTTTGTTCAATAATTTGACACAAGCCAGGATGTGTGGAAGGAGAAGCATTTCAGGAATGGGGAGGGGGTGGGTGAACATCAGGTGAATGTTGTTAGCTCTCTTGCTGCCAAGGTCATGTACTTCATGTCCCTCTACTCCTAAGCTGAATGCAAGAGGACACTCAAATTCATAAATGTGATGCGATTTCATGTATGAAACATGTTTGGAGAATTATGCATGCACAGGTGTTAACATATGGAAAACACAGACCAAGCCCTGGACTATGATGGCTCTGTTTTCAGCCAACACCCATCATACTTGGGTGCAAGGAATATGCCAGGCATAAGGTGACCCCATTTTTCACAATCCTCTCCCTCCCAGCAACGTGCACTGCAACATCTCGGACCATAAAACCCATTCCTGAAATTGAAGGCACGACCCTGCATCAATTGTTACTTTCCCAGATGCTCCATAATGAAGGGGAATGCACACGCAGGAAAGGTTTGTTCCACTTGCCAAAGGGTTTTGCACCAAATGATCTTTCAGAAGAGGGCGATCCGAGCAAACTCTGGAGCGAAAAGGCCAGGGAAATTGCTGAATTATTCAAACTGACACGTAGAGGAGGATTGTGATGCAGCATACACTCTCACAAGCTGAGCCATGAAAGTCACACACTGAACATTTCCGGCCAACTGAGGTGCAAATTGGTTATTACAGGGGTAGTTGACATATGATGTGCTCTGAAGATAAACTAGTGCATTAACACAGGTAGATTTGTTGGGGGGACTATACATATTCCTATCCATCCCTCCCCTGTGTGGAGGCATACAAATGGGAAATATCTCCTTCCCCGTGATGCTGGTACTGATGGGGAGTACACTTCGCTGCCCTGTTTTCAGAGGCAAGGCCTGAATCGGCTCCATTCTCCTCCAATCGACCAATGATCAGAAAACGTGTGGGGAGGGAGATAAGCATAACAAATAACAGGGGGAGATATCTGGCGTACTCAGAGCTGGAGTAACTCCGGTGCTAACAGTGATTTCCCTACCATTGATTTGGCATTGCTGCCAACCCTGCCACAAGCTGTTTTAGCATTTTGCTATAAAAACTAGGGGTTAATGCTGTAGAAAAAAGGGCCATTTCAGTATTTGTTCTTTTGTCAACTAACTTCATCACCAATAAAAACTTGGGGGAAAACGATAATGCATTACAACTGATCAATATTCAATATCAATCAATATCTACAAATGTAGGGCAAGTGAGCAATTTTAGTAGACATTCAAAGCCACATGGTATAATCATGGAATGATTCATAGGGCACTTCTATATTCTGCAACCACAACTGTGTTTTGAATTAGTTGCTAAGCAAGCAACTTTGCCTGTTGCTATCCTCACCCACGCCAGCGACGTGCAGTAAGACTACAGACACTACCAGGACATTTCTAGTATTGGAGCCAAGAATTCTCCAGACAGTTTAAACTGTTTGGACATTCTTTCTTCCCATGTGTGGGATAGATTAGAGAAGAAATCTGTGGCATATAACAGTGTTTCTGCCCACTCTTTCACTACTGCGAAAGCCCATAAGTAAAGCCTCTTTGAATGGGCATGAAAGGGTAGAATCTTTTGCATTTTTCTGGAATTTTGTAAACACAGTGGGGTCACGGTGTGAAGCAAGAGTAGGAGGGATCATGTTCAACTTTAGTTCAGTCCGGAATGCCTCTCGCACCTAGGAAACAAAGTGGTAAATGGAGCCGCAAATGGCAGGCCAGAGGAATTTGGACCGCAAATGGCAAGGACATGAACCTTCAAGTGATGTATATTTCGCAAAATGTGATTTTAAGATTGCAAGTT
The DNA here is from genome assembly GCF_000003815.2 of Branchiostoma floridae. Taxonomy (NCBI): domain Eukaryota; kingdom Metazoa; phylum Chordata; class Leptocardii; order Amphioxiformes; family Branchiostomatidae; genus Branchiostoma; species Branchiostoma floridae. Next base: position 13,664,143 of record NC_049985.1, on the reverse strand, counting down.
TGACTACAAGGCGACCGGTTTATGGAGAGTAATATGTCCTGTCACTGGGAACAGAATTATGGCTCACAAATCAGGACGGCCCAACAAGGTTCCACCTCATTACTGGTGAAGAAGACAAGAGGGTCGGAGAGGGGTAAAACGGAGGTCAGCCGTGTTTACTGCCTGTTGTTAGTCTGTGTACACTGGCCAGGTCGGTTCCGTTTTAACAACATTTCCAGCCTCCCACTGGCATTCCTGCTTGTTACAGCCCCATCTGACGGTGACAGGAGAAAGCACCATCCATCAGAAAAGGTTTTGTGCTTCTTAGCAATACAGCCATCTCACAGGCGCCTGTTTGTGTAGCTGAGGCGACCCTTATCCGGCGGCGTCCTTACACCGTAATGGTGGTCGACACGGCACTACACTGGTAACTTTCAGAACCCCAGATAACCGTGCAGCCAGGTTCTCATATCACCAACAGCCAATATTTCAGCAGCTTGTCAAACATTTCAAAGGTATGAGGCAAGGCCAGGTAAGATTCAAAGGTGCCTTTGTCCCTACCTCTTCTGTATGGATAGGCATGGACAACAACATGGTCAGAAAAAGGGTGTGGCATCATAAGCACTTGTTTCAATGCAAACATCAAAGCTCCGCAGCTCTTGGGTCATGATATCAACAGAAAGGTACGGCTACTATGAACAACTGATATCTAAAGCCTCAGGCTTTTTCATTTAAAAAATTCCAAGTGTTACTTTGATGGTGTTAGTTAGTTGGGGATGTATGGCATACATAGGGCGCCACCCAGAGCTTGTACATCAATGGGTTGCACCCACACAACCGCTCCTTCTTCCTCTAGAAGGGCAAGGGTGCAGGGGGGATTGAATGACAAACACCCTGTCATGGTTCCTTTGCAGAAAACAAGGTCCCTGCTCCCCTGTCAATCAATACTCCCCAAGGTTTAGGTGTAGATTGCTTGGTGTTTTCCACAAAAGCACTTTCTTTGCAAGGGAAAACATTTGGGACTCCCACAAAGCTCGTTTGTGTTGTGAGGAAACAAGACTACCCAGGAGTAAAAAGTCTTGGAAAATATGTCAATTTCTTTGAGTTTCTATTCAATAAGATCTGTTTCTCAGACAGTATCAGATTCATTGCTGCAAACATTAAAAATGATGGATTGGAAATAAAAGTCTTAGAAACAAAGGCCAAAAGGTGCACACTTTCCAGCATCCTCTGAAAATAGTACAGACACAAAAACAAAAGAATCTGTAAAAATGCACCTTTCATACATCTAGATAAAACTATTTAACATCGTAAATTAATTAGGAAATAAAATCTCCTCAGTTATGGCAATAAAGAAAAGTCAATCTGTGCACCTGCCCTTTTCCTGACTACAGTTTGGTTCATCCCATCAGCTCTACCCCCCACCCACTGACGTTCAAGGGCTCAGGGTCAGACCAAAGTAAACACTGCCTTTCAGGGTAATGTCCAACTGACTGGGAGACATATATATTTATGTGCACTCTCTCCCCCACAGCTTGTACAAGCCACCTTCCCACTATCGCCTTTCAAACCCTAGCAGTTAACTTCTATCCACATCCCAATTTCAAGTTTAGGGCTTCTAAATAAAGAACCTATTCAGCTATTATTGATCTATTGATGTAGTCTAGTATTCAGATCTCCACCTCAAAATAGTGGAAATACATGGGGGAACCTATTTCTAGTTCACTCAGAGTGGGTTTCACTTAATCTTAATTTTAGCTCTCCAGCCTTTTACTTTCCCATTTCTCATAACTAATTGATACTTATTTAGTCATGCTTATCTTTCATTTTTTAATTTTCATGGTCGTCAGTAACAGCATTCTGAAATAAAGAGGCGACACAAAAACATATGCAAGTCTTCTCTGAATGACTTCTGCTGACAAGACAGGTGTATGTTTCTTCCTCCTCCTTTTATATTCAGTCCACGACTTCTTGTACTAAACAAAGGAATGCCAGGATTATGTTTCTGATTAGGTCATTTTTTTTGTCCAGTCTTTGATTTCAAGATTGCACTGAAGCCTAATGCATTACTTGGGGGCATCCCAACAGGGAAGAATTTATAGAGGTGTTCCTTAATTAGATGGAATCACAATTGGTGAAAAACGTCTTTCATCTAGAATTTTCAATGCTTATGAGAATGTGCACATGTGGCAACGTCTTACTATGTGTCAATCATATTTTGTGTTCTTAAATGCTGGTCTCCTAGACATTGTAAGATATGCAATTCCACATCTTCTGTTATTCAGAAAAATGTGTATCTTTTACCGCCAAAATACCGCGGGAACCTGGTTACCAACCACCTTTCGACTAATTTATAAATTTCATATCATGAATATGGCAACAGCTACTTCGATAAACCCCACAATCCCAACCCCATTAAAGTTATACCTTTTTTTACAGCTCCCTGGACACCATTCCTTTCTACAATGGGGCATTCATTGCATCCTCTAAAACAATTGAGGGATTCTTTTTGCCCAGGGCAAGCATTTGTCACAGGTCATTCCCTGTCAGAGAAGCCTTCATCGATGCCCCCCTCCCAGCCCTAGGGAGACCACATTTGCACAGTGCAGTAGAGAAGATTGATGTTTACCTCAGGCTAGATTATACAGTCTTTAAGTGCATTGTTGTGGTGATTCACAATGTAACATTACCTATTATCTGCCGAGTTCTCCACATGCTTGCTGTCCGACATCAAACCTTTCTCATCTACTTTTCCAATCAAATTTTTTTGTTTACGTTTCTAGTTAAGAGGAAGGAAGGTAATTCCACGGGTAATTAGAGCTGTACAGAAGATTAACAACCACAGCTAACTCCTTTTCTTTTTCCCTGGGATAACCACTCCTAACGGAATCTTAGCCATGGGAAAGACCATTGGAAAATCCTCTTGTCTTCCAATCTCATCAAGATTTTGCATTCCTCCACTTACATGGGGTCAGCCACCTCTTACACCTGTCTTCCTTTGCTGCCTAATAAGGCATGTACTGGGAAAGCAAATACAGGTCTGCCTTCAGACACACAAAGAGATAGAAGGCTTCCTGTGCAAACAAGTCCAGATTCCAGGGCTAGCAAACTACACGTAGCCCCGAGACTGCCCAGAGGAGTCATATTTGCCTTCAGACCTTGTGGCAGAAGGTATACATGTATACCCTTACTACTGTCTCACAAATATAGATCAAGGTAAAAACATTCCCTCAGGTGTTTACATCCGCATGACTGGATATAGAAGCCTATGCCTTCACAAAAATGACATCATACATCAAAACAACACTCGACAGAGAATCTAGAAGCATGGATGGACAAAGAAAGCGATCCAAAGATCTCGGCCAAACAGGACAAACCAGTCCTTGAATGAAAGACTCAAAGTGGCATAGTAACTGTCAAAATCCCCTTCTCTGAAGTTGTCTATTAAAAGTTCACCCATAACTTTGCTACTAATGCTCAAGGTGATATCAAGATGAGAGCACTTTCATGATATGCTGCTAGCATGGATTAGGTGACCTTCTACAGATAAGCGGAGGAGTTTTCTATGATGTGACAAGGTTGGCATAACTAAAGGCTAGGGCTTTACATAATGACACATCTAAGGAAAACCGCACACTGGCAGATAACTGGCAGCTGCATAGATGTAAAATCATGATCAAATTCCCTGTCAGATCAATTCAGATACATTGTACTAACCAATACAGCAGGAGACCTAAGTACTTCCCACAACACATGATGTATTCTGTTCTGGTTCTTAGTAATCAAAACTTCTTATAATATCTAAAGCTCATGCCACTTTTTTGGTGGGGGAGGGGGGGTCTCTTTTGAATATACAATGCTATCAGAGCAAGCATACCCTGGGAGCCAGACAGGGCCGGGTAGCTAGCGAGGTTTGTTAGCAAGTTTTGTTCGGGGAGCCAAGGCAGTCAGCCCGACAATCTCACATTAGCACTGGGGGGGGTTTAAGCCCGAAGGAGTTATCGTAGGTCCTAGCTGCCCGATCCTGGATGGCCTCCAGGGTAAGCAAGCACAACAACCATCTTGTATGAAAGAATTAACTGTGTGCTAGTCTTCCTTAGCAACACTTGAAGCATTAGCACTGGAGAACAATTCAAGTAAAGACAGTCTTGCACAGATATTTACAACCCTTTTCCGTGCCACCCAATCTCCAAGTGTATTTACGGTATACATTAATGCTGGCCAGCCAAATTTACGGACAGGTAATTACGAGGCATCAGATATCAGCATCAAATTTTGACAAATGTGGAAACTCCAACACAAGGTCAAGTCCTGGAGTGATGTGTGTTTAATTTAGCCAACGTTCGAGGACTCCAACAATATAGCTACAACACGGCAACAGCTGTTTCTTTCCACAAGCGAGTTCCATAGGGCAGAGGAAAAAAACTAGTTAAAAGCATTCCTCTAATGCTACACAGACCATATAAGGAGAAAACACCAAGTTGAGTCCAGCAAGCATCCTACATTTAATCTGCCTGAGCCTAAGTGGATTCCTGTTTATGACCAAATGCAATCACACACGGGACAGTAAAAACGAGCATTGGTACCTGGTTTTACACTTTTCCCAAATATTATTCGGTATGAAAGAAATAAACTTAAAGACCGTGTATATTTCACGCATACTAACCTGAGTTTTGATTGATCTGGAAGAAGCCTTGCGGGTTGCCTGACGTGATCCTGAATGTCAGTTTCTGCGTCCCGTCTTCGTCGGGATCAGACGCACGGACTTGTATCACGGACTTGCCCGATCCACTCCCCTCGTCAATGGAGGGGTAGTAGATGGGAAACTCCGTGAGAGGCGCGTTGTCGTTCACGTCTAGCACCTCGATGTAAACCTCGATGATGTTGTACAGCGGGACAGCGGCACGATCTTGGGCGTAAACTGTCAGCCAATAGCGGGACTCCGTTTCTCTGTCAAGGACCTCCGCAGTGCGGATGATACCTGGAAAGTAAAGGAAATTTTTAGTAATGATCACTCCCTCACAATAACTTAAAACCTAGACAGGTACAATACGCTAAACTATATCATATGAACATGTTCAAAGAGGAAAGTCAAAGTGGAGGCAGCATTTCCTATAAGAGTGATGAAGTTATTAGTGTTCTCATCTCCAGGCAAATCAAATGGCATCTGCAGTTTAATATGGGTCTAAACTGCAGTTTACTGGTTCCTTAAACCGTAAGCTTGACAGATCGCGGGATTACTTTCTAGGCTTTCATAGTAAATCACTTGCCTGCTGTTTTCCTTGGGGGAAGTTTAATACACCACTTCTGAAATTCTGGGGACTGAAAGCTCGGTTTACGTTTTTTAAAATTTATTGGCATCATTATAGTTGTAATTATGGAATATCATCCCAGGGGTGAAGGTTGTATTATGTGTCTTCTTTTATTAGGCAACATAAGACAAAGACATAAGTAACCCTGTCAGGCATGAGATATGGGAACCCACAACAAAGAAAGACTGATAGAATAATGAGATATAAAATGCTGGAAATTTTCCTGAATAGTCATCAATTCCCATATCTATATTAATGAGCCTTATCGTTATTGTCAATGTGTTCTTATGCGGGATTGGTATTCTTTAGAAAACTGACACCACATGAATTAGAGCGCAAATCTTAATGTTGTACTGTGTAAGGAACTTAAGTGGGACAGCCTGAGCTTTCAAATCATTACCCAGGGACAAAAGGTAACTTAGCAATGATATCCTAGATGGATTGTAAATCCGATGTTCACATTCTCATACATATAATGCATTGGTGTATCGATTAAAGATACACTAAGTGGGGAGTGGGCACACATGCAAATATTTTGTACAGGTGCATTCATGTATGTATGAAAAAGCTCCTACATTTATTTCAAAGGGCATCTTGCTCACTTTTTCCTTGAAACAGGTGCATTCCTTTCATTATGAAAAAAGTGCAATAAACTATTTGTCGGCATGTGAAGAAACAACCAACAGCTTTCCTCTACAGCCCAGCAGCAAGACCGGATTGAAAATGTTTGGGTTTGGTAATAATCAATGTATCTGGATTAAGCCGAGCAGTTGAGAAATTGGAACTGTACTACACTGCTGGGTAATTGTGTTGATCAATACCTGGTGCAGAAAGCCCCGTTAAATTAGATTGCCTACTTTTGTTTCAATCTCCCTTAAGGGCCGGAACAGGGGATACTTTGAGAGAGACAACCAGAATATCTGATAGTGATATAATGTTACCTGGTTATTTAAATGATAGACAATTTCCTATATCTTCCTAGTATGTAATAGCTAGCTCTGCATTCCTCCCCAAAAAGATGGTCAGGGGTTAAACCTTTAGGAAAATTTGAAAGTTTCATTCTTTAAAAGCTGAATGTATTTTCCTACAGTATCTCCACGATCCATCATACATTCAGACTGCAGTCTGCCAGACACACTTTGAAACTACACACTGCGGCACTCTCGACAATTGGTTTCTGGAAACTGTGCAAATGGAACTCTTTCAGTTCAAACTGATGAAATAGGGTAGACGCTGTTAGCCAATTCAGATGGGAACTCTTGTCATGTTGGCCGGGAACATCAAAAGTCTCCTAGCCATGGTAATGCAGGAGAATGCAATTTGCCGACCGATAACGTCGCTGATAACAGACGATGTGTACCCCAGCGGCAAGTTTGCACACAGCTGTTAGGAGCACCTGCTTTCTTCAGCAGATTACCTTTACAAGATAGGCTGTTTGAGTAGTAAACCCAACCTCTCACTGTCCCCAAAAGTAGGCTATTGTTGCCTTACCAACACACACACTTTTGTTATATTTTACTGTAACTTGTCTGAGAAGCATTACTCTGCATAAAATCATAAAATTCAAAATGACCGCAGTCAGATATATCATGTACAGTATATGACTTGAACATCCTCCCAAATTTTATGGAGTAGAATTTTACACATTTCATGCAGTAGGCAAAGTTTTATACATTTGCTTCATGCACTTTATATGATCTTAGTTTTAGAACAATGGCCCACATATCAAAGTCAGAGACAGACTAGCTGGGTGGCATTCTGGGATTTATACCAAATGTGAACAACTGCTTATGAGGAATTTCTCAGAGAGGATCCAGCAAGGGGTTCATTCATCAGAGCACGACCTTTCGGGCACTACAAGCAAACACCACCTCCCCATATTACAACACTGCTTTATATGGGGTTTGATACTCTGCTGTCCTTTTATGATGGTGGGAGGGAAAATTCTAATCTTTCTTGTTTCAGAACCTAGACCACTCACTGCATCATTTTTTTCACAGAATGTGTTCATTGGTGAAATTCTGAACCTTCACAAACAAAAACATATGCTGCTGTTTGGTTGGAACTGTTATCTGATCCTACCCTGCCATCATTATAAGGATGACCCACAGACCAGAGATGGCCTGGATTGCCATTGATGTCATCCAATACAAATAAAATCTGGTTTACACACTAACTAGAAGTCCACCAATGGCTGCGTTTGAGTGGGTGCCAGATTTTCTGTTGTGGAACAGTTGACTGAAGCATGTCCTAGTTCAAAAAGCCAAGATCTAAATGAACAGGGCAGATGGGGGGATACAAGTCAAAGGGGAAGAATTTTTCAACAAGTTGTGAGGCTGCTTCAAACAGTGCAGGGATGTGCTATGTCTCCCTCTGGCATTCTTGGCTGCCTGCGTGCATATAAACTGCATTCCTCATGTCACTGCTGGGGCGCTATCGCCAACACAACCCACTTCCACAGGGCTACCTCTTTCCGACCCCGCCAGCAATGGGGGAATCATTCCCGTTTTTATTGCCCCGGCAAACACAATCCAGTTTATTGGCTGTACTTTTTGGGAGAGATAATGTCTGATTGATGCCGGCAAGTGCTCTGAAAATGTGTGGCCAGAGCAGAGGGTGTTAGTGCAGGCTAGGGTCATCATTCCCCGGCCAGCATGGGGCCCTGGCTACTTGTGTCGCTATGCCCCAGTCAGCTGACTGGCAGACAACAGGAATGTTGCCTCAGGGTGCGGGGGATCCGGCATCCCTCCGATAAAACTTTCACTCTTACAGTACACTTGAAAATGGGTGGAGCTTCTTCACATGCGAGCGCCCGATTTCAGGTCATCCCTCAGCCAATTATTTATGCTAGGAAAGTTCGCTAATTGTTGCCAACCTGGTTTTTGGGGACCCACCTCAGGATATTTCACAGGTCAAGGGATGTTTTGTTGGCAGCAGACCTAAGGTAAACGACCGGTTCCCTGATTGGATCACGCAAGCGACAACGGTGACAGACTACAATTAACACGTGGATGTGCCTTTGTTATGCAGATGCCAAATTGGACTAGAAAGGAAGTCAGCAGTGTATAATTATCATGGATTTAATGACACGGAATGAAAGAGATTGAAGACGAAAGGTAACAAGGTTCACAAAAGACATGCATGAGGGATTTGGCGGTATTCTGTCACACCTAGTATACCGCAAAATTGTCGGAAGAACGTTTGACTTACCTTCATCGTCAATCACGAAGCGTCCGAGCCCACTTCCGTCCCGAATGGAATAAACAACCTTCCCGTCGTTCCCGCTGTCCAAGTCCGTGGCAACAACCCGTAAGACTTCTGTTCCGACCTCCTCATTCTCATACACAGTGCCATTGCTGACAAAGCTCGGAAATTCTGGAGCGTACAGGTTTTCGTTAATATCAATCACTTCAACTTCTATTTTACAAGTTGATGTGAGCTGTGGCGAGCCCTTGTCCTTGGCACGAGCTGTGATGTTGTACACTTGTCTATCCTCGAAATCCAGCATCCCAACCAATCGAATAACGCCCGTCAACCTATCCACGTCAAACTTTCCTTCGTCCCCGTCTTGCAGGGAATAGCGAATCTCCCCTCCACGCCCCTCATCTGGATCCTGAGCCTCCAGCATCAGAATAACCGCTCCTTTCGGTAGATCCTCTCGGACTTTCACCTTGTAGTTTTCTGGGATGAACTTGGGTGCATTATCATTGAGGTCTTGCAGGGTCACTGTCACTGTGACAACAGATGACAATGGGTAACTTTCATCTTGATCCCTTGCCTGAATTCTCAGAGAGTGCACGGCTGCCTCCTCTCTGTCTAGCGCAGCTGTTGTTTTGATAACACCCGACTTCTCGTTTATCGAAAACTTTTCTGTTCCAGTGAGCAAGGAATACCTGACGGCACCTGCCGACCCGCTGTCGGGATCGGACGCGTACACCTGCAGTATGGTTGACCCAATATCAATGTTCTCGTCTACAGTTTCTTCATACTTGTCTTGGCTAAACCGTGGTTTGTTGTCATTTGCGTCCATGACATTGATGGTGATCCGCTTCCATGCTCCTTTGCTTGGCTTGCCAAGGTCTGTTGCAGTGATGTTGAGGATGTAACTCTCGGTTCTTTCTCTGTCAAGAGGACTGAGAATACTTAGCTCTCCACTCTGCATTCCTATTGTGAAGCAGCTGTCTGTATTGCCCTCTGCAATCACATACACGACCATGCCATTGTACCCTGTGTCACTGTCCCTCGCATTCACAGTAGCTAACACAGTTCCAACCGAACTGTCCTCTCCTATATCGATCTCCCTCGGAATTCCAGAATCGATCTCGGGTGCATGCAGGTTCACAGTGTGGATATCAGAGAAGTGCATGGTCTCATCCTCTTCAAGAGCATTGATGCGGCTTTTCTGTTGGACTTTGCGCATGTGCTCCTGAGCTACACCTGTGCTCTGGCACTGGAGGTTTATGTAGTCATTCCCCTGCATGCTGTTGGTAACAGTCATGTTGAGGTACACAGGAGAAGCCTGGTTATCTCCGTCAGTGGCAGTTACCTTCAGACTGATGAACGATGGCTCAAACTGACCAATCTTGCGTGCAAGTGTCAGGTCCCCAGACGTCGGGTTTAACTCAAACAAACCGTTTTCATTGCCAGACAAGATCTCGTAGCGTACATAGTCAGCAGGGTCATCGTCAATGGCGGATAGGGTATGTACTCTCTGGCCGATGGGGGCATCCCGTGAGAGCGTCCCCTCACACTTCACCTTTTCAAACTGAGGGGTGTTGTCATTCATGTTCTGCAGTTTGACAGGGATAGTCATCTCCGTCTCCCTCCTGTAGGGTGAGCCCCAGTCTGATGCACGGACTCTCAGCATGTACTTCTGTGGCATCATCTCATAATCCAGTTCCTTAGTTGTGGTGATCCAGCCATTAAAGTGGTCAATCTCGAATGGAACGGGGTTGACATTGGCCAAACTGTACGTGAGATAGCCGTTCTCTCCAGCATCCAGATCGTACGCTGATACCTCCAGGACCCAAGTCCCTGCCTTTTCGTTTTCATTGATGTTGGCAGAAAGCTTGGAGTCGTTGAAGACAGGATCGTGGTCATTGGCATCCTCAATATTTATCACAACCACGGCACTGTTTCTCTTCCTGTTGCTGGGGTTTGCGCGATCAGTGGCCACAACGGTCAACTCATAACTGGCCCTCTCTTCCCTGTGCAGCTCTCCCTTTGTGTAAATGAGACCAGTTCTTGAGTTGATCCCAAACCTCAGTTTGTTGTTCCCCCTCTGGATGTCGTATACGATTTCGGCGTTCCGGCCTGTGTCTGGGTCAGTGGCTTGAACCATCACCACAGGTGTGTTTACAGGTGCAAACTCGCTCACTGTTACCTCATACCTGGTCTGACTGAACACTGGGGCATGGTCATTCGTGTCCATCAGTTGGACAAACAAGACTTTCTCCGAGAACTTTGGTGGCTGTCCTTTGTCCGAAGCCCTCAGAGTTAAGTTGTATCCGTTTGGCGTGGTCTCTCTGTCCAATGTCTGGAGCACTTTGATAGCAAACTCGTTCTGTTTGCCACCAGTCTGTATCTCGAATTTGCCGTCCTCATTGCCCTTGATGATCTCCAAGCCCTGAATGTTTCCATTCCTCCCGCTGTCCTTATCTGAGACAGTGATGACGGCATACGTGAGAGGTTCGGCATTATGCTCTACAACCATTGGCAAAGTTCTTACCAGGATTTCAGGGGCATGTAGGTTATCCTGTACGACTGTTATCTGCAGTCTAGATGTGCTGGAAAACCCTGATCCACCCGGATGGAGACCTCTGTCTTCAGCTATGATTGTCAGCTCATATCTCGGGGTCTGGTTGTAGTCAAGCTGTCTTGTTAGAGACACGACTCCGCTCGCTGGATGGATTGCAAATGTGTCTGTCTCTTGGCTAAAACTATAATAGAATTCCCCATTTGTGCCAATGTCCGCATCCGTAGCCGTTACCTGAGCAATGCTGGATCTGATTTGTGTGTCTTCGCTAACCGAGATGTAGTAGGATGTCGGTGAAAACAGCGGTCTTAGGTCATTCATGTCTTGTACTGCTAAAAACACGTCCACCCAGAACTCTAGTTTCCTACTGTTGGTTTTCCTTACTTCTGCTTTGACTCGGAGCTTATAACTATCTGTGACCTCTCTGTTAAGTACATATGTGTTACCCCCTTTGGTCCTTATTCTGAGGAAGAAGAAATCTCCCACTAAATGCTGCTCTGCTTTGAACAACTGGAGTGGGTCTCCATCGACAATGGAATACTTGACGCTGGCCGACAGATCTGAAGTGATGTAGATCCCCATTTTCTGACGGCTCTTTACGTAGGTCTTTGCCTGCGAGTTCTCCATGATTGTGGCATTGTATTCCTTCCGCGTGAATCGGAAGTCTCCTGGTGGAGATGGCGTCCGCTGACAGACTGCTAGTCTGCACAGCACAGTGACGAAAACTATGGCACATATTCTCAGTACTCCTGTATTCCCCTCCATCCTGAGTTGTTTAGTCTGGCCCAGCTACAGCACTCTGGAGAATCTGGAAGAAACAAAAGAAAAACAATGCTAAGGATCACGAATACTAATCAGCAATCAGTATTATCTATCAGACTGCAGAGCAAGGAAAAACAATATGTACACAGCATTTGTTACCAGTCCTGTAAGCTGAAACCGCTCTGGCCTGGTAAAAGGGGCCTCATTTGCATGCAGCCTTGAGGGTCATTGTAATCAAAGAAAGAAGGGTGGCCTCACGCCAGTCCTATCAACAGCATTTCAAGTCAGCTGTATAACCGCTGTTAACGGACTTGCGATCTGGCCCTTTCAATGCAAAACTCTCGCGGATGCCAGACACCCATTCGTGCTCCTTTGAGTCGAAAGGATTGCCCGCCTTGCCTTTTTCCAAGCAACAGAGCCCTCTCTGATGTGAGGGAGTATTGGGCAAGGGCACACAATCACATTGTTTATGTTTGAAAAAGCCTGATGTTCAGTTACTCCTTCTGAAAAGAAAAAACGGGGGCACAACACAAAACAACATGGCATAACGTTTTCTTACTGCCCCAGATTTGGCACACGAAGCCCATTCTTGCAAGCCTGGTGAAAAAGAAATATGTGGTCCCTTGTTCCAAAAAAATAAGCCGGGTTTACTTAAGGATCTTCCACAAAGACAGGGCCTTTAGGCCAACTAAGTAAAATTATCCTAGAGTGCACGAACATCAAACCTAAACAAAAACCTTGAAGAGACTTCACGTACAGTAACTGTTTTTCTAAAACTGAAATGTGTCTAGTGCAACTTCTAAGGGATGCATGATTGCCATTTCCAAAACAAAAACCCTGGAACCCCACATAGCAAACACAGGGAAATCTAAGACACCGTTACCACTACAACACAAAGCACAAAGGAAAGCAGTACTTAGAATTCAACCTGTACAGATATATCCAGAGATACAAAAATATCTCCTGTTGCATCTACACAAGTGAAAGGTAACATAAATTGCCTACATAATAGTAGCCCCTACAGCAATTTCAGTGATAAAATTTCAACAAAGGAGCCGATTTAACGCTAGAAGGATACACTTGTGCAGGATTTCCTGTAACTAAGGTCATTTTTGGATATCGGAAATGTTTGGGGTGATGGGGGAAGATGTAGACAAGTCGTAGCCGGACTAAAGACCATCCAATTATAGGCGAGTGGTGTCCAAGCAAAACACTCGCATTCTTTCGCCAGCAGCCTAAACTGTAGGCTTATTTACCAGGCCGATTCTTGGCCATACACAGATAACACTGGCATGGACTATTCACGGATAACGCAAACCATGTGGCAATTTTTGTTTCGGCGTAAACCATCCTATACCATGTAATAATTCTGATCTGGACGTGAGCGTAAGATTGGAAATCCTCGGCGGGGATAACCCCGCGTCTGCCCGGAGGCACAGACCACAACCTACGGATGCCCACAATCAATTTTCTGGGCAAAACCAGACGCGAAATTTAGCGACACATGAGCAGACTACCATCTTAAAATCATCTCCAATACACATCCTGTACTGGACAGATACGGGGTACACCTGATGTTCAAATTGAAGATAATCTGGGGGGAGCTTCTGAACCGTAAATTTGTGGCGAGGAAAATTTGCGGCTTCACGGTCCACCAGCGGCGCACGCTGTTTGCCCAATACTACCCCCCAAAATGAAGACAAATCGCATCAAACTACAACGGGAATAAATATCGAACCAGTTTTAAAAGAGGAATAAAGGAAGCTTTGGCATACCTGTAGCGTCGATTTCAGCAGGTTATTGGAAGGTTTGGGGGCATCTCTGGGGACGCATTTGACGAGAGAACTGGGTTAGAACTGATCGGGGGAAGTTTCTTTACTCAGGCTCGAACCAAACATGGGCCAGACGAAACTTGGGGCAACTCAGCGCCGTTACGAGCCTTCCGTACACCAACAATTCCCCTCAAATATTACTCACACAATGACCCAAGCCATCACACAAGCTGAGCAAACATGAATTCTTACTTTTCCGTCATTTCCATGAATATTCTGACGGGAAATCGTTATAAATATGCGCGACAAGGACCGCTACTCGAGGCCTGGCGACGCGAGCACTCAAAACACTCCAAGCTCCCGTGAGCCCCCGATTTGGAATGGCTGTTGCACGCAAACCCATTTTTACTCTAATCACGGCCATTTATGGGAAAATCTGACTAACCACAAAGAAAGGCCAGACACTGGTTGATATGTATATGTACCCACACGAACCTGGATTCATCCCGATCGGGAAACATGGGCTCTACACTCTTGCGGCGGCTCAAGACGTGTTCTCCTCGGCTTCGCCATGCTGGAAAATCCGTCCCCTGAGCCTGCTTGACAAACAACGGGGATCTACATCCGCTTGGAACTACTTCGCGTCAATCAAAAGTATGCAAACTAGCCACTCCTAACCTCCGCAATATCGAAATTGCTAATAAAGAGATCACGTAAAGCACAGAATAACGTCTGTATTTCCGATGTTGTGATTGAAATCTAAGGAAAGGAGGTTTCAGGGAGTTTTCTTCCAGGGCGCTGGCTTTGGCGTATTGATATGAACGTCAGCTGGAGGTGGGGGACTTAGCTCCGCCCACGAGCACACGTTGAAATAAGACCGTCAATCAAGTGTCGGGTTTCTCAAGACCTCTCAGAAGCCGATGACTCGTCTCAAGGAAAATTTCTCACAACCACAACGTCAATAACAACGTTTAGACTGTTTATTTAGGAATGGTGGCCCGGAAAAAGACCGCCTGGTGAAACTTTGTTTGCTGGCTGCGCCTTTGTTTACTTTGGTTACAGTTATGACTGGAGTGATATTGATTTTCCGACTCAAACCACGTAAGAAGAACAAAACATAAATATTACAGGTGAGAAATGGCCTTTCCCTTTCTCTTTCAAATTTTCCAATTTTAGAGATTAAAAAAGACACAACGAAAGTGATAACTAACAGCCTTTATATTCATCTCCTTCTAAAGTACAACAACCACAAAATGGTGGTAAAAAGTGGTCCTGCATATTCATAGCTACCTGATAATGGCTGTACGGACTGGATTTTATTTCAACCTGCCTAGGCCAAATAGAGCCCAGAAAACGCCATTGGTAAAAATCCAGTACATCAAAGGGGATGCCGCTTACACGTAAATGTACCCAATGACAGATGGAACAGCGATAAGGGTCGACAACCCAGGCAAGTATGCTAAATTGTCGACCTCTATCCTTGTTAACACTGACAGAGCGTGCACGATTCCTTCCTCACTGAATAATCTACCTCTTCTTAAAAAACACAAGAGCCCATAAACCTTGAACCGCCTCTGCTTATGTACATGTCACGTTTAAATCAAACACGAGCACGCAAGCCGCCTGAGCGAACAAGGAGCATATTTGTCCCAGCTAGCGGAGAAATTCTGAATAGAGATCAATCGGTTTTCAAATAATTGCTCAAGACAGTGGACGATTATGCCCCACGGTGATCCCGTCTTCACAGAAAGCCCTCCTCGGCGGTGGTACAAAGTCCGGGATAGCTTCCCATTTTATATCCAGGTGAGACAGCTCGCCTTTTCACGGGGCAACACACCGCCCCTGTAATTCCGTGCTCCCGCGTCCCACGTGTAAAAGTCTAATCATTAATGCATCACTAGACGTATTCTTTGTTGAATGACCCAAATAAGTCGCTATGTCATTACCGTTTTGTTACAGGTGAACGGACGAGAAGAAATGACATTACAGCTACGTCATGTGTAAGGTAAAACCGTGCTCGGGCAGGTTTCGAGTTGTGTCCACGGAAGCTGACTCGGTACACTGGAACAAAGTCTCCATTGTTCTTCAAGGCAAACGTAAGGTCTCTTAGGTGCTCCTTACTTCAGGAAAGGACCCATATAAGACTCCTTGGTCGATTATGACCTAAAGTCTAGCGGGGTTTTAAATTTCTCCCCGTTGAAAACAACCAGGGCAGTTGCCGACACGCTGGGTGCCGTTAGATACTCGGTG
Organism: Branchiostoma floridae; assembly: GCF_000003815.2. Taxonomy (NCBI): domain Eukaryota; kingdom Metazoa; phylum Chordata; class Leptocardii; order Amphioxiformes; family Branchiostomatidae; genus Branchiostoma; species Branchiostoma floridae. Next base: position 13,648,313 of record NC_049985.1, on the reverse strand, counting down.
TATTCAACCAAGGAGCTTATAAAAGCTCCTTGATTCAACCAAGGAGCTTTTACCTGATAAAAGCTCCTTGATTCAACAGAGCGCTTACTCCTAGCAGCTGCCAATGGCACGCTTGTATAATATACAGGTCATCGTGATTAGTATGAAGAACAGATGCCTTCAGAAAATGATTTTATGAAATAAACTACTGTAGTCAAATGCTATCTCATCGATTTTTATTCCGATACATTTTTTTAACGTTTTAAATTTCGTCCGGTAGGGAGCCACAATAGAAATTGTTTACCTCGAACAAGGAGCTTTTATCAGCTTTTATAAGCTCCTTGCCTCGAACGAGAGTTGATACAAAAGGAACAAAACCATTTTGGATGTCTGTTTTGAAAAGCATACAAAAGTCAAAGGTGAGTAATCCTGAGACTACATGACGTGTAACCAACACCTTCTACTAGTGAAATATTTACACAGTAATGACGTCACAGAGTTGACTGTCGGCGATCAACAACTTATTTTAGTCTCCTGTGTAAAATGGCTGTTTCCTTTGATTAACGTTAAAGATAAAATGGATGATTACCAGCTTTAGCTTCTTTGTATAATTACCGCTGCTATCATAACATACTAGTAGTACTTGTAAGTACCCACCCAATGCTTATGTGCAGTACTTTCCCCAAGCGCTAGGAGGTATCGAACGAGCATTAGATATATGGAGTACTTGTGCTGGCAAAATTGCACGTCCATTTCGATAGAAAATGAAAGAAATCGAGAAGCGCAACCATGACAAATGCTGTTTACGTCATTTGTGAAAAGAGAAACTAAATTTGGCGATAGAAACATGGAGTTTAATTATCCCATCGCATGATAAATTGACCTGGGAATTCCAAGATTGAATGTGTCGCCATGACAACGATAGGTCGTCGCCATGGTAACAGGATGTTAGCCAACGGCAGGCTCTGGTACAAGCGAGAGAACATTTCCCCCTTCTTTCTCCAAATCATCGTTCACTCACTCATATTTCCTTATCAGTTTTCACTGACATTTCTCTGGATCGTTCTCATGCAGTCCGTAATGTCATCTACCATCGAATTCATGGCGGCGGTTTTGTTTTTATTGATCCATATTTGGTGATGACAGACCGGCCGTTGCCCGGGGCCGCATGAGGGACGGGCTACACGTGAGCCCATCTCGGTTCCTTATCGGGCCTGGCAGCGGTTCAGAAACCGGAGAGCTCAACCATTTCAATGAGTTATGGATTGAACACGAGAAATCGTCCCGGGGAAGAATTTATTACCCGCCATGGCGGCTCCGTTCCGCGTACGCGCTTCCAGCTTGTGCATTCCATGTGCGGCAAAATTTCATCGTTTTTCTCTCTCGCAGAGCCGCCCGAAATTGGACGGTGCAAATGACGCAGAAACGTAAAATTAGTTTGTAGAAATATTACAACGTGTTGACCTTCGCCCCCTGCACGTCGTAAGAATGACGGTGCTTACGCTGCCTTGCAATCTTGTCTGGTGCGGGTCGAGCCCCGATAAAAGCGATACCAGGTGTGCATTGACTTTATTGGCGGGCCCGTACTGCAGATTTAGAGGGAATGATTTTCCCGCGTCTTCACGGCCACGGTCGGCAACGATCTGGTAATGACTTTCCCTCAAGGCCATTTTCCATCTTTCACACCAAACATCTGTCTTTCCCCTTCTGGGAGAACAGAAAAAGACAGGCGTACCGATCGCCGCTAGCTCGTGTCTCTCCAGAGATGGGTGACCGTGATGACTGGAGGATTTCGGCGGAATGTAACGTCTGTCTCCTCGCGACTTTCGCGCGTAGCTACCTGGATCATAAAATACCTCGATGAGTCATGGTCGTCACATAACAAACTGGCCTATTGATCAGACTGTTCTGGCTATTTCTAGGGATTGCTGACTCAGTGAGATGTGATATTGAACTACATGAATGGCTTGATCTGCCAGCCTCAAAAATATGGCTGTCGAAGACACTAAACAGACAAGTCGGTGTTCAACATCTGCTAATTACACAATGGCCAAACATTGGAAGATTTAGACCTGTGTCAGGGCCCAAAAATTTACTGATGTATCCCTAATTTGTTACATATCCTTGAATTTAGCACGGAGCTCGGATCCCAACTTGAAAAGAATTCATTAGGGGTACGTTTGTTTGACTAGTTTCGCGTGGTCTGTGCCGGTAACATGTACTTGAATTAGAAATGCTAGATTGCCTGTAGGTTGTTTCCTAAACATTTGAATCCTTCATCAGCCTTTTCTGAAAGCACATCCTGATTACGAATTCTCCGCAATTGTGCGAACCAAATTTCCTATTGTGTGCCATGGCCACTTAAAGTTAGTTATCTGAGTCACTTTTCCGTACAAATAAATACGATTTTACCACTCGGATTGTTTGCTAATTCGTATTTCCTGTGGAAAAAGCCAACGCAAGATGGGACACCTGTCTTGTAAACATTACACTGCGTCACGTATCTGAACAACAAAGGTGTGTGGGTACGTTTACCTGCGGTCAGGTATCCGTGTGCTTTTTGTTTGCTCAAAAGGCGGGGCATCGCTACTTCCTGCGTCGATCTAATGCAGTGTATATATACACACACCCCGAGTCTGCGCACTTGGGCGAAACCAACAGGTCACGTACCATGTCTGTTCAGTCTGATTGATACAGTCTCATGACACGTTGTCTCACCGAAACAACCAAGTAATAACGAAACAAAATCAAATCATAGGACACAGCACCTGACAACGTTCCTACTCTTCTTATACCTTACACTCAAGGGTTTTGCCTTAGCAAATTAGTGTTTTCAGTAACTGGAATGAACTTCTGAGTCGATATCTCCAATCTTACATAATGAGTTAGGTGAGGGATTTTCCTCCGAGTGACAAACATACAAAGTGAGCGTACGGAACTCGAAGCGATGGATTCTAGTAATAACTGAAACCCTCACTGATCCCTTCTGCCGAATGCTGTGGATTCCAATCTCACTTCATCAGTCCAACACGGACCCAGAGGACCTTTTTTCATCAACCAAATTGCAAGTGGAAGCGCAGGATCTGGTTGGCGATGGACTTTAGGAGGCCCTTACCTGTATTACATCCATTCCGTTTACAACCGTCGCTTTGCAGACCATAAATCTAGTTCCGAGCCTAACGAAATTATGACTATCTCTTCGTGGCTAGGAGAAAATTGAAAGAATTACAAGGCGTTCCCAAGGAACTAACCGCCTTACCTCTGAAAAGAAGCTCGTACCACGGCCGTTACACAAGTAACGCAGTGTTCGTGGCTGGACCACCTCCAAGTGGAATTTAGAAACGCTGGAGCATGACTCACTACGCTACAGTCTGTCCTTTTTGCAGCGTTTCGTTCAGTGTGAAAACGAAAGCGTACTCCCACTTTCCCGAACAGTCCAAACGACTCGTACGTACAACCCTAGCGTATCACTCCGCTAAAGAGAGACGGAGACTGCAGGTAGCGCTAGGTCTCCTTTCCTCCGCATCTTGCTCAGTGAACATCAGCAGCCAGACGGAAAGACGGGAAAGCACTCTCTCTCTCCCCCAGTGCCGCTGCCTGTCCGGGCTTCGATGTGCGCTCTCTAATCTGTATGCAACGAGACACACCTCACAAGTCAGGTCAATAGATGCCGAGTGTGGTAGCAAAATGAGAAAATACACTGGCTCGATACTGATATACCCACAAGTAACGGCACAGCTCAATGGCTCTGAGCCGGCAGCGTGTGCGCAGATATTGCTCTGCGTACATACGTCACAACCGTCTATACGCTGTCTCAGGCTCCACCTGCCGCGAACGGGAATGGGGATCCTATCCGTACCTTTCGTCGATTTTTTTATTAAAAGCAATACCACATTTTAGGGAGGGAGGTGGACTTCTATCTCCCCAATAAATTGAAGAAAGTCAGCGGTAAGCTGTGCTCGTTTCGCACGAGTGTCGTCTGATATTGAATGGTTTGGACGGCGGAGGAAAAGGCGGGAAATCCGGAACCCTGTTCTATCTCTCTCTGATGCATGGCACTTTTGCGTTCACCTGTAATCTTATTCGGCTTTCTTCCTCCTAATGAAATGATGGGAGCGGCTGCGTAAATCATGCGCAATGCATATGGCATGTTCGTGGGTGGTGTTCAGCCAAACCAAAACAGATAAACATAATGTACTAACGTTAGAGATTTATCGTGACATTGAATCGTTCGGTAACATAACAATGTTTGATAAAACATTTTTGGAATATCAGATTTGTAGTTGAAGTAAGGAAACCATTTGTGGTTGCGGATTTTGCATATTTTGCCACAAAAAAGGCTGTTTTTGTTCGGTATCATCTCCAAGCACATTACAGATGACACACTTGTAATTCCACACCCTCCGTTATCATTACCCAGCCTACACTTCCACTCAAAACCTGTAAATCCTTCTTCCCCGGCGTGCCAACAATTTATGAACCCTAAACACCCACTACTTCTGACGGCAACTCTTAATCAAGTGCGCTTCGCTGGATTGGCCCAACCCCTATATCCGCCATCATACCAAAGCACGCGTCCTGAATCAGAAAAAAAAAAACTACTTGTCATTTAATATCACCCAGCATTCTTTCATTTACAAGTTCGACCGTTAAAATGTTCCTCCCTTTAGACCATTGATTATACAGGGTGGCGGAGAACCATTGATTATACAGGGTGCAAAATACATGGCAGTGATATTTGTACGTTAGCGACGGTAATGACATTGTGTCAATGGTGATGATACTTGATTTCTAATAAACCTCGCGTCAAGTTCGTGTGTGTGTACGAAGACGGATGGAGTGCCGACCGTTTTGATTAGAATCGGTTGAATCGTGACCATAACTTCTGACTCCACCCAGCTCCAAGGTTACTCCAGGCGTGCCTTTTCCCTCACGCGAGGATTTCTTCCGGGAATTCGAGACGTTTTCAAGTTCACGTATCTCGTTAGCTCTTGGTTCCCTCACGACCACCCGCGTGGCTGGAGGTGGCTGACCCCCCTCTATGGCACGTAAGGAGCCGTGTACTGCGCCTGCGCGGACATCCCTTGTCGCGTCCAAACACTTTACACAGCGACATAAAATTTCTATGGGGGCAAAAAGGTAAATAAAACTCGTTTAAACACAATAAAACCAACCAAAGGTGCCAGTATAAGTTACCAAAGCTTTCATGGGTAGACTACAATTCAAAACCGTAACAGACATAACCATAAAATATTACGATGAAGCGTAAGAATTTTGAGCATATATGAAGAAATTGAAGGTACTAATTTTATGACTATGGCGGGTGAAACCACACTGTAATTCAAGCAGCTGGCATATAAAATCTTAATCAGACGTTTCACAGTAATGAATGCGCCCCGTGCCTCCTTAATGCCTTATTGGAAGAAGAAAATGTGCATATTTCAAATATGATATTAAATATGAATATTAGGAACAAACAAACAAACAAATGAACGAACCGACTGGCCAGCTCGTGGCCCTTGACTCATTAATTTGTGCGTGCTGGGTTGGAAGAATATGCGTCAGAATTCAATCTATAGAATTATCGTACAAATTTAAAAAAATTTCATGTAATTTTCTTACAACATACCCAATGTATCCTTAACCCAACATAATCCTCCGGCATAGCAACCTTAATTACAACACAGTTAGTGATACAACGATTGTCTTAAGCACTGCATTATCGTCCATCATTGCAATTTCACCTCTTCAATACTGGCGCCAGAGCCTCGGATAGAGTGCAGTTGATAACACTAAGCTAAAGAAAACACACAATCTTCAGAACACAAGTACGTTTCCTCCATACCTGTATCTTATCGTGAAGCCAAACGACTACCAAGGCATTTCCCCTCCATTCCTAATTGGCCAAGCGGCCTGCAAGGTAATTTTTGGCCAAACGAGCTGCCGATTAGTTTTCTCAAGCGATTGTGTTGGAAACGACCTGACGAGATTACAAAATAGGCAGCTGCCGACATCCCCGTAAACGTGTGCGGCAAATACAACCCTACTGTAGTTTTGTCCGCGTATTCAAAGAAAATAAAGATGACCATTATGCGGTATTTGCATGCTGGAAGATTGCTTGCTTGGTGGTTAGAAAATGTATATGGCATTGTGAAAACGAGGATGATATGTGAATATTTATAGTAAGATTGAGGCGTGAGTAGAGAAGCTGTGATGGATAGAAGCTCTCATCTTTGTTGCCGGCAAAGAAATGAAAATCTAGAAACATATTCCTCCAACGCCCAGATCGTAAAGCTATACTCTGTATCATATGTCTGGAGTATCATATCCAAGGGATCACAAATTAGGCAAATTGCGCCGAAAAGACGTGGGTATGATCGATGCTTGTGTAGGGAGGAGGATTGTAAACCGACACGGGTCAGAAAAACTGCAGGGTAACGGAACTCTGGAGAGGAGGGAAACGCGAAAATTTATCACGAGTTGTGAGTGGGTGTGTATCTCCAAAGTGCGGGGATTGTATCCATTTGTAAATTGACTCTCTCGTGTGGACTCCGGCCAAATAACAAAACGAACCTGAAATAAGAACAGATATGTGCTGGGGGGGGGGGGCGAATTTGAAACGAAAACAGCAATAGGTAATCGCTGAATGGTAAATACAAATTCAATATGAAATTCACACAATGACGTACAATTCTTAGAGAAAGTGGACGACTCCCAATGAAATTGATAAGATAGTTCTGTGACAACGGAACTGATGGTTGGTAACGGGAAATTACACAGGAACAGGCTATTCGGCTTGCCGCAAGGAAAGTTTGTCGCATCAATCGATTTCAGTCCTGCATTTTCCAGAAGAGAGACGGCATCTGTTATAAGCCCGACATCCCTTGCGGGGGGATGGCTGGTGATTGGCGCCATGTCTATGTTGCAGAAACATTCCTGGCTCGTCAATGTGCAAAAATATGATAATAACGCCTGTCTGTGGTAGAGCCAGAAATCGAAATTTCCAAATATTCTGTTTTTATCATGTTTGGGTCATGATGCGTGGATGATGGATGGCGATAGGATGACCTTCATAGTTTCGCGTCTCCACAGGTTTTCTCACCGTGCACTGGTAATGGGTTCCCCTTGTCGAGATTGTCGAAAGCTATCGGCAAGAAAACGCTATATCTTCAGTGATATCCAGTGTGTTAGTAATATGCCGTCGTTGACCTCAAGGGAACATTGTTGTGTGTTCTGGAGAATCCATCGCCAAACGTAGAAAAATGTCCTCACGTCTATCTATCATCAACTAACAGTATGATTGTTGTAATGATGCACAACAATAGTTATCGTGTATCAAGGAAGATTGTTACAGCATTGTAGCGACTGATGTAGAAGCTTTCCCTTCAAAGCTCAGGTAGAATGCATAGCTATACTTGCTGGGATGGAAACTTTCAATTTCTAATGGAAGATAATGATAATAAAAAAAAAATAAAAAAGGAGGGCCATTTTTAACAAATTGGGTATTCAGATACATTCGCTTGTTATCAGTATATATCTAACCGCACATGTTTATGTGATCATGACGCACATTAATACATCACTGCACACTAAGATGTGTTACCTACTGCTGCAACCCACGCAAACAATTATCATTCACGGATTGGTCTCATCCATTCAGGGCAATCAACACACCTTCATACGTGTACACACACGGGCCATCCGCACATCTTCCACACACACATGACTCAAACACACATTCACACACGCGCACACACAAAACACACATACATACAAATACACACACACGCGCGCGCCACACACACACGCACACACAACATACACGCACACACACACTGACACACACACCACACCACACACTCACACCAAACACAGCACACACGCGCACGAGCACACACACACACCACATACACACCACACGCACACACACACACACACTCGTGTGAAACGTTACGTCAGTCTTCGTTTTTATTGCAATTTTCACTCAACGCCATGGCACATGAAGAAGAATTTCCTGTACGAGCCAACCATGTAGCCAACTCAACATTTCTTTAATAAGGCGTGTATTAAACTAACGTCAAGTTGGGTGTCGCATGGTCTTCAGAACAAATTTTGTTTCATCGAAACATCCGTCCATCTTTAAAATTTGGAGAATTCTATCTATTTCCTTATGAAAACTCAGGTGACAGAAATCTTTATGATGATCTTTATCGTTGGGAACAGGAAAACTGTGAATGATTTTTCTAGTGTTTTAGCTCGGGAAAACGTGAAAATATACATCAGTCGCGGTATCTGATTGTATATCGTAAAGCAGAAGGACAAAGTGTTGAGTCCACACTGTGCGCTCCCCGAATACAGAAGTAAGGCCGGTGCCTTGTGTGACGGCTATGCGAACGCACGCAGACATCGTACACTGAACGATTCCGACAAGGTCCTGGTTTATACACGTTTGAGAGACGCTCCTCTGGACAATCCAGAAGAAGGTGGGCTATGGGGATCAAAACGTTTGCTAATAGTTTCCTCCGGTGATGAATAACCCAGCTTAAGCTGGCTTTTCGTCACCCCTAAATGCCCTCTAATGTTGATGGTTGAACAATAGGGTCCTTACGGCGTAGTGGCGTAGTGCACCGTGTAAGCCCTCCCCTTATCACTATCAGCACAGCGTGGCCGTCATTACTACAGAGTTGTTATTACGTCACAGTGAGCATTAGAATAGGAAATATCCATAAAGGTGTACATGGCAAGTTTTACGAGGCATAACTGAGGAACGCCATGAGTAGGAATCAAACAATGAACCGTCTATCCGCACCATGAAATAGGAATGCGTTTTCGATGTGTTTATAACGTTCCGTCTTTACAATTTTATAGCATTACACTATCGTATCCCTGTACCTGCAAACCCTGCTAGGCTGTCCAATCTAAGAAACTTTGCAAGGAAAATGCATCCAAACAAAGCAATTGCTTTCACCCCGGAGGAAAAAATACATTAAGACCCATCCCAGCGATCTAGGATCAAAATGTCACACATAAGAACCATCGATTTCAGCTCATCCTTCATCCCATGTCATGTAAGGTCAGAGGTCACCTATCCCAGAAATCCTCAGTCACACGCGAGTAAGAGATTTGCTCTCCCCTGAGTTACATGCGCCATTTTAGGATCTTAACCATGGGAATTGAACTTGGTTATCCACCTTTTAAGGTCGTAGGTGGACGACCGACGTGGAAGCTACATCAAGTGGTTGTTCAAAAGCCAAGTTCTAGTCAAAATTCCAGGGTCGAGACTTCTCGGTGACGCTAAAGTGCAATAGAAAAATCTCCTAGTGAGCTTTTGGACTCAGCAGATGAATTGACAGGGACAGGGACGGCTCCACTTGGCGCAGACTGGGGACGGTGGTGACGTCACGACGTGCGCCAGTATCCGCTTGAGATAGCGCCGACGTAATACTACGTCCCTTGTGTTGTCGTCAAATGAATTTGCTTTCGTTAATGTTAGCGTGATGTTTCTCGATAATTTGCTGAAGGCCGAGTAACAGGTTATAGAGGGACAGAGATGTGTGACTGTCGTGAGAGAAGGAATCTCTGTCAGACCAAGGAGGTTAAAAAAGGACCTCCTAGGTCAGATTAACTACGTTGTCAGGAGAGTTTGGTCACATTTGCTTACAGGGGACTCTCCATCCGATTCTTCAGCCTATTTTTGCCGAATTCTACGATCCATTGCATATGCTCGTTAGGAAGACTTGGTCGGTGGAGAACTTCATCATTCAACATTCTACTCACAGTTTCATCCAGTCGGCTACCAAGCAAGTCTGCCGATTTATTTCATCTGTTAGCCGTCGAATGCAATGCGCATTACAATAACCCCTGTGAACCGAGCTAACGTTGGCGACAAGAAACAACTCTTTCCTAAGTAAAGCGTCCGAGCTTTTAGCAAATGAAATCACCAATTCAGTTGCCAGATGGAAGTGTTAACATTCAGCGTGGCGCGCTGCGGGAATGAATAATTGAAGTTTCACACGCCAAGGGTGGGGTTTGTCACCGTGCGGGCGGAGTGCCAGAGGAAGGGTTTTTAACATGCTAGACTGTGTAAGTCTGACAGGATAGATATACTGAGAGTCACGGAAGGTTGAAGTCGAACAGAAATGAAATTTCGGGCTATATAAGTAAAAGACAAGACTCTATAGCAAAATCAAACTGCTTAGTTCCTCTATTTGACTCTGTTCTAGATGACGCCACGCTAAAATGCCCCTGAAGGCTGAATTGAGTAAGAATCTGGAAAAATGCGCCTGACACGGACTTCACTGTAGATTAAAAGCCATTACAAATTCATACCGAGACCTACATTTCAAGGCCAATTCTGCGAAGACGGCAAATTGCTTCCAGAGGCATATGAACAGCGTGATTCCTTGGCCTTGATGTCTGGCAGCTCTTCTTATTTTGACAGAAAATTATGCGACTAGACGCCGTTCTTATTAACGTTGATGCTGCCCAAATCCCAACCGGCGTATCTCGAATGTAAAACTTCAGTTGCATGAAATACCTGAGTGACACTCCATCGTACAAACGGCCGGTACTTCTACCCTGTGATAACGCTTGGACAGACAACCAGGGCAATGTCGTGAATACTAAACGAACCCACAGCTCCTGAAGGATTATCTGGCTAAAACTAAGACGTCTACAGTGTTAAACGACGTAAAGTTGCGTTAGAATAAAAACCTTATTTTAAACAGACCAGTTACAGCGACGTACTAAACGCGTTGGCAGATGTTGAGATGTTATAATAAAATGTCTATCGATCGCCCTAGCTGTAATAACCGTCCCGCTAGCTAGGACCGTTCTGCGCTACATCAGACGATACAAATGGCCGTCCCCTGCAACATGTGA
>NC_049985.1:13635280-13637031 GCF_000003815.2 Branchiostoma floridae | reverse complement strand
TTTGTAGATATGATATTATAATGAATGAGAAGAAAACATTTTGCTCAATGTTATGGTGATTTTAGATAAATTTTGGGTTATGGTATGATCGTATTGTTTGCTTTGCCATTGGCTAAAGACATCAACCACAATGTCATGATAACAGGTATCTGCGAAAAGTAACGATGCAGATGGCACAAATGTACTTCAGCAAAGCATGTTCTTTCTCGTTTACTCTTCCGCGTTATGACCAATAGATAACACGTTCATTGCAAATTCTTGTTGCAAGTAACAGGAAATAGACGAACAACCAATGGAAAACAAGACCGTTGATGTAACCAAGAAGGTTATACGACCTCCTCGATGTTTATACATTTTAACTTCGCGGCCACTGTGGATGGCGCGTGTTGCATGCTGGGAGAATTGCAGATGCGTGTACCCGTCAAGTTCTCGGTCCGGAAGTTGAAGTCGTGCAGTAAGATTATCTGTCAGGCAACCCCTCCTTTTGGGGTGATATCAGTAATAAAGTCAGGAGTAAACTGAAGTGGATTTTAAAGGTCACGTTTCAAGGTCACGGCGAGCAGCAGTTTTCCTGCCGCTATCAGCACTTGTTTGTGCGCAGCTCTAGCTGTAAGACCACCCCGAGCAAACCACGTCCACTGACCCATTCATCAAACACTGGGAGAACAAATATCTTACAGTCAGGCCTGTCAGGGTAACCCTGGGGCAAGACGGGACCATCCTGGCATGAAGACCACCTCGTCAAGCTCTCTTGACTGTCAATATTTTGACTCTCTGGAGGACTTCGGGAAATTGGTGTTTGTCACTTTGTTCGATGCACCTGACAGCTGGGGGCATCATTAAAGACGTGAGACAACGTTATCAGTAAACCATATTGACTGAATTGTGATGAAGCTGTCCACACATATAGATGGCCCGTTTTACGGTTACATATTGCATATGCAAGTTGGTTATCGTTGATCAGATACTTGTCATCTAATAGTGTGTGATGTTGTCACGTTCAGGGCATGTACGGCGTTCTTGAACTTTGAGCAGGAGTATATGTGGTTAGACGGATGTCCCTGTAGCGCAACTGGTAGTCGTTAGGCTCCAGTTAGGCTCCTGGTTCCAATTGATTGGCGACTGGTTTGGAGACCACGGTTCAATCCTGGCCTGGGTAAGTTATCTCGGTTGGGGCTGCACCCGTCTTACGGAATGGACGTAAATGGGGTCCCATGTTCGAGGAGGCGCCTCCAGAAGTAAAGAGTGAAGGGATAGCAAACCCTCCGTGTACACTATACCCTGCTACTGAAACAGAGAGGAAACTTGCATCCATGCACCACTAGGCACTACAAGTGTCTGAACGAACGATAGGACTGCAAATAAGCGTTATGTTGGGTTCCGGTAGAACGACCATGTATGGCAGACGTTATCGCTGTGGCCTTGTTGATGTGTTGAGAGCCGGACCAGGTGGTTATGGTTGTCTACGCATGCGTGAAGAAAGTTCACAAATTGTGCACCTCCGTGCGTGTACTGCGAACGTGACAAGAGACAGAGCGTCGCAAATATGTAAGCTCTCCGCACGACCTGCGAGCTTGAAGCCAGACGGTTGCACCACAGACACGGAAAGTCGCTGCTATGAACAGTGTGGCGGCCATGTCATGTACACTCATTGTACTCTCCAAGCAGAGGTTAGGCTCCGGCTGTTTTTTAAACGTTTTTTCAGTCGTTTTTATCGGGCTTTCTATTTTGTCATTTTTCTTGAAGTACGT
>NC_049985.1:13596658-13635180 GCF_000003815.2 Branchiostoma floridae | reverse complement strand
AAGTACAAAATAGAAAAGCCCGATAAAAACGACTAAAAAAACGTGTAAAAAACAACCGGAGCCTAACCTCTGCTTGGAGAGTACACTCATTGAAAGAAGCAGATTTGTCATAGCGGAGGCAAAGACATTCGTTGTATAAAGGCATTCGTTGTATAAAGTCGTACGGTTTTAATGCTATACGATTATTACGCAGACTGTGACAGGACCAACTGCTGACAACTATGTACGACCCGTGCACGACTATGTCAAGAATGCCATAGTACGGCAATTGCACGACGACTTGTGCAAGTTGATATCGTGATTATACATGATCTTGAAGAATTCTATACCACAATCAACTATATTCAGATGGCAGTGCGTGGTGCCAAAATCCCAGTTGATAAAAGTTCTTAAAAGCCTACACGCATATGACATCGATCAAGCAAGCTGAGTTCTGCACAAATCAACATTTCGACTTCCCAGTCGATGTAGAGCGTGCTCAAGTGTATCTGTCATGTCTTACTGAAAACTGCTGCGTAGCCATTTGGCCTTCAAACGTCAGCGTGGAAATATTGACGCAGATCTTATCTAAAAGCACACATGTTATCGACCATGTGTCTTGCCTATAAAATCATCTGCGCTTCTTCCAATGTGTTTCCGAAACCGTGTGTCCGTTAAACGCCATCGCTTATTCAAGGTACTTGCGTCAATTCAAGCTTCTAAGAAATACAATCCACCCAGGCACTCTCAAGTCATTGCGACACAGATGGATACACACATGCATACACATAGGAACACTGCCAGAAAGATAACCTTCTTGGCAAGGGTAGCAACTAGTGGTTCGCTGAAACGATGAAGGAATGCATACACACCAAAACCCATTCCTCTTCCAAGGTGAGATGCAAAGGAGAGCAATTTCGACACGAGAGAACTTCCTACTCAGAAACCTTTAATGGTCCGAAGAGGTCTCTAAGCCCGTCACTGCGATTTGTTTGCTTCACAACATTACTTCATCGTCAGGTGGTAACGACCACCATCAAACCCCCGTGAGGAGACAGGCTCAGATTTACTTAATAGAGTAGTTGTACCGGGGCTTAATGACCCTTAGTTCATCAGCATCAAATGATCCATGATCATCCAGGGGATTTATCGTTTGCTATTAGGCAGAAGACTATTTTTCGAAACAACCACCCAATCACATTTAAGTACCACCTCTCTGCCTCCCTCCCCCAGTTTTCTCACCATACAGCCTTTGAACATTTCAATTTGCTTTTAAGTCTTTTTAAGAAGTTATTAATTGCACAAAGCTGGTTAAGTGTTAGCGACCTGCAAATTTAAGTAATGGTCTAAAATATTGTTGCCACTCTGGTTACCAAAGAGAGTTAAAAAAAGATCGTCTGTAGAAAAAAAGTTTACAGCTTGTGAAATTTCTACTGTAACGTTTTTACAACCGTTACATTACACGGTGATGTAGATTTGAAATGCCTTTTCTTCACAAAGGCGATTACAGCAAACTTAATTGCCAGTCTCTCCGGGACACATACAATAAACCTACCGGCACCAAATTGACGCTCGCTGCTCTTTAACGGTCTTACATTAATGCACCTTATCAATACTTGTGGGTCCCCTTCCTAGTCCGTGGTTATATTTTACTCCCAAGGGACCCTGACCCGACGTCATTGACGAAGTACCAAATCGCTAAAAAGACTCTCTAAGGGCACGGTCATAGGCAGAAATTTGACATTCCACTTATTGTAACACAGATGAAGGGCGGGTGGTAATTGGCAGCGACAGCGTAATGATGTTTGCGACTTACAGAGTCAATAAAATTGTAGCGCGAACCATCGCGGTGCGCACAGAAACACTCCCAATGACACGGTCCGTCCGTCGTTCCCGACCATCAAGATCTCGTCCCCAGGGCACCATTATACATCGCGACAGGAGGCAGACATCAAAGTATGTTGGGTGTAACGGGGCTAATATTTACGGAGATTAGTCAGCTGATTTTAATATGCGCCCTATCTTATCTACCCACATGGTGTAATCAATGTATATTTGGGGGCATATCGTCGGTTGGATATGAGGGTTATTGTGTGATAACACAACAGTGGACTTATATTCTCTGCTTGTGGACAAATAGTGTCTATATTAACCCGCCAAATAGCAATTACTAAAGCAACTGGATATTATTTGGATAACGGTCAGACGTTTCAGGTAACATCCGTTATATTTCGTCAGTGACACTGAATAGATCTTGTTGGAGAGCAGGTTTTATATGAATTGATATGCAAAGGAATTATTCCAATTTTTAGTAGTCTAATAGGAAACAAAGGTAAGACAAGTCCTATTGTTTGAATTGCAGGAGCTAACGTTTTGTTGCGGGGAAGGGGTGGGGTCACTAAATCCCAAGTGCCGGAAAGTTCCATACGTAGGCCTCCTTTCCTGTTGAGATTGTATATTCTCCAATATATAGTGTCTTTAACTCTTTCTCATATATAGCCTCTCTAACTCTAACTCATACATATAGCCTCTCTAACTCCATATACAGCCTCTTATGTATATCCTCTCATATATAGCCCTTCTAACTCTAACTCATATAAAGCCTCTCATGTATAGCCTCTCATATATAGCCCTTCTAACTCTAACTCATATAAAGCCTCTCATGTATAGCCTCTCGAAATCTAACTCATATATATATTGAACCTCTAGATCTTGAACCCCCCGTTCGAACCAGCAGGACTCGCGGTCACGATATCTGTGTATACATCAACTCCCTTTTACATAGATAGGATATGAATGTACACAATCCCATAGCAAATAAAGATAACGTGTACGTGTCAAAGAAGGGCGTTCTGATTTTTGCTCTACCTTTGTGTAAATTTTATATTCTTAATTCTCAGGAGGCACAGGATACTCCTGATGAACGCAAAAAAGCAGTTACTCCAGCAACTGGACTCAAGCAACGTCAGGAACACTGACGAAACATATCGTCTAGCCGTTTCCAAAATCATCATGATCCAGCTGCTTGAGTAACTTCTTTTTGGCGTATCTTATGACCTGAATGTCTAACCTTCATCGACGTACTCCTGATGAAGAGGAAATCTAGCAAACACAATCAGACAGCTAGAAAACGACTAGGAGTACACCATGGCCACTGATGGAACATGCGGATTCAAGACTCCGCTTGGAGCCACGTTAACGTTCATGGCCATTCCACATGCAGAATATTCATCTCCGTCTTTCTTTGTGTCCCTCCGGGGAAGGCATCCTTCTTCCAGACTTCAATCTCAAGGTACTTGGTACAGAAAGCAACAGCCCCGTTAAGAGGAGCCCGCTACAGTTATCTATTGCGAGTGAATGGGTCCTGGTGCGCACAACCGACACGACGCCATTTGTCACTGCGGTGGTATCTGAAGCAAGAAGCAGTGCTATACATCACGAGGATGGCACTTTAATGCGCTAAGAGACAGACGTGTACTATCTCCAATGCCACGCGGGTTCAGTAAAGCAGACATAGGCCTCGTAAGCAACGGCGCGGAAAGAACAAGATTACCGAAAGGATTTAGGACCAAATGACACATTGGTCATCTGGAATAATTACCTTTTGTCACTAAGATATAGAACTGTGAACTTGGATAGAATCATATTTGAATCTGACGAAAGGATATATAGTTACTATCGTTTTCAAATTTATTAGCACGTATTCCATCGCAAACGTATCATAGCACGGACAAAGTCAGTGATGTACGATGGTTTGAAACTAAAGGGTTATGGATGATATCAATTATCAATCATTATACCCCGTAAAAACATCACCATCCTTCAAGGCTTTCACTCCGTTTAGGCTATGACAACCTATCATTCCGGGTTTGTAGCTTCCATAACTCAGGTCCATTTGTGGGTGTTTGATAAATAACCTAAGTTGGTACATTACGCCGAGAGGTGGTTACTGTAATACACGGACTGATTTATACAGATACAGAATCATGTAATCATTACATCTAAAGAATTGACGTCACTTGGACGTCACATCACTATTCTAATTCTGCTTTCTACTGCAGTTTTACGAGCGGTTGTAGGCCAGAGTGCGCAAGAGAGTCCGTGTGAGGAGGCTAGTTTTGAAGGTGCAGTTCTACAGAGAAATCCGTTAACTCAAGTTCACAGAGATAAAAATTTCAATATCACTTCACGTTTGATTCTGACCGCAACACAAAATTTGAAGCTTCTCCTGAGGCTTCAAAATACCGCAGCAAACTCACTTGAGTACTCCGAATTCTGCTCGGGGAGGAGAGAAAAACCTTCCACCCGCCATCAAAAGCCTGCTTGGGTTCTTGAAGACTAGTGGGATATCAGGAAAACCTCCCTGCACCGCTTCTAAAGCCTGCTTTGGAAAACTACCTTGCTATCAGAAAACCATCCCGAAGCCTGCCAGCAAACCCATACGTACCGCTCCCCACGTCAGCTCAAGTAGGATAAAACACACCCACAGTCTTCATGGGGAAACTACCTGGCTGTGCCTGGCGTATAGCCTTATCAAAGCCTGCTCCTAAAGGCTTCCTCACCTGGCTCTCAGCACACCCTCCCACGCCACTCCCGAAGCCTGTAAGCCAGGCTAGCGGAACAACAGAACGCAATTAATGTACGATGCAGACGGCCGCAGCGCGGAGTGGCGCCATTGTCTGCTGCTCACCGGTGCATCACCCAGCATTCACTCAACTTTTTATTGGTTTTGAGTTAAAGTTTATAGATAGAAGTTAATGAAGTGCAGGGGGATTCCTGGCATAATATCAAAATGATGAGGTATCCGAGGAAAGGTAGAGCTGACGAAATATGGAATCACAACTTGAGAAAGACAAGACCTATAGAGTCAGCCTCTGAAGGCAGGTACCTAAAAGGACACTTTGAAGCATTGCAGTGCGAAACAAAGAAGTGACATTCAACGGCACTGATCCGTAGAAAATTGTAGATAATGTTGCTGTCTGCACCAATACGCAGGTTTAAGGCTGACATGGCGATGTAGTTTTATGGAGCGATAACGTTTCACCATATGGTAACCAACCCGACTACTGTTTAGTGCATGATCCATCTCCTATGTTCATAAATAACACCCGATACCTCATCTTGTGCTGTCAGGATTTTCTACAGAAATATGAAACTGAAGACAGCAGTGTCGATGAACTGCAATTGCTCCAAGGTAATGGATACATCCAACGGTGCCTACTGGCTGTGATGGTCATTTGTTACTACTTTCAACAGCAATGCTCCCGGAATGACTGACTATAACCATTGCTGAGATGAAACAGCGACTGCAGCAAGCAAACCCTACAGGTGGTGTGACTAATTCAAGTTGTTTGCGATGCCAGATAGGTGCAATGCATGGGGGGTCGTCGGGCATTGCCAGCTATGTTCCACTTCAAAGCACTAAACGATGTTTTCAACTTGGAGGACATGAAATGCGTGATTTGGCCTTCTAATAAGGCAATCAAGTTCTCAGACTGGAGAGTATTGATTAAGAAGTTTTATACATTCATTAGATAGAGCTGAAGATACCAAGCAAAACAAAACTTACTACGGTATCCTTTCTGAGCAGTTATGATGGCGACACAGGTTGCTCCAATACGACTGCAACTCCCAGATTCAACACTACCACGTCACATTTCCAAACCGGGGCCCGACCGGGCTCTTTGTGGAAACGAAAAAATAGAAATGTACACGAAAAAAATACACAAATAATGGCCTGAACTATACTCTTTACGTCTTGTGTAGTTTGGTGTCTTTTATATCATACTTTTCGTTCCCGAAAGCTGCCTGGCCCCTACGATACCCGGGCAAACCAATGGCAACAGAAGATAGCCTCCAATGCAGACTTCGCGGATGGATTTAGTTACCTTCATTAAGAAGTTATGTGTTCAATACCGTTTTATTGTTTGTCTGTATGTGTTATTCGCCAGTACAACTCGAGAAGCTGTGGACGAATCCTTGATATATTTTGTAGTTGGGCGAGGGTCGGGAAAATGAAAGTCTTGATCGTCTACTAATAAACTCCTGGCAGCTTTCTGTGGTACTGTGTCGGTTTCGATATCTCGTGTGCAGGATATGCCACGGTCATGACTACTAGTGTTTTGAAAGTGGTAGAAAGCTCTCGAGCTTAAAATGCGCTGTTTTCTGACTGCATTATCGGGCTTCTGTGACAGCCGTCCAGATAAAACAGCACCTAATACGGCCTACGTCACTTTTCCAAACCGGGACCCGGGCGGGCAGCTTTCGGGAACGAAAAGTATAATAATATGAAAGACGGCAGCTTTCAGGAACGAAAACGGTGATATGAAGGACACCGAACTACACAAGACAAATTAAAGAGAATAGTCGTGGGGATTATTTGTGTGTATTTTTACGTATACATGTCTAATATTTTTCGTTCCCACAAACATTCCGGCCGGGACGTTTTATATAGCCGCTCGCCCGACTCCTGCTGTCTGGAGGCTACTCAGAAGTTGAAAGATTACCTTAAACAGGAAGCTGATCACGTATTAGACCTTCACAACAGACCGGCGATCGCTGACATTAACGTGCGAATTATGTAGGCTTAGCCCAAAGCCCATATGTAACCTTTTCGGCCGGAAGGTAAGCTTGTTAACCACAGGGGTGAGTATGGTCACCACGCACAGCTGGGTGATGGAACCCTTAAATTATGTTCCATGCTATCCTGGGTTATATCTTAAGGTGATTTCCAAACCTTAAATTCCTTTGATTGGGATATACGTAATTCAATACACGAGTGTTGTTAATTCTCTCTTTACCATTCTCCTATTCGAACGTATTTAGTATTTTGACAGAAAGGTACCGTGGCACGCCTTCTAGCTTGTCAGGGCGTGTGAGTAGGGCGGCGGTTTGACACTGCGTGCCAGTTTTACTTGCCTGTCATCGCAGTGCTAAATACCATATGACAGCCGTGAAGCCCACACACCTCAGTCCGTCCCTGCACACCCGGACACCGGCCAGGCTCCACAGGCTTTTACCTATCTGTATTCACGGGTAGCAACGCGAGTATCTTATCCCAATTTCTTGCTTGAACGGCCAGGATTGATTAAATCCACTCAATCCAATTTGGAGCCGGACGCCTGGGCCCTCCTCCCCGGCCGAAACGGCACGATGAAGGTGGACGTGATGTTGACTTGGTGGACGGTTCAAACTGCATTTCCTGTGATGTTCTACAGGGAAAATCCTTAATGGACACCCAGCACTGCAGTAGGGGCAATGGACTATGTGCCGCACGGGTAGAGTTTATAGGTGATATCTCACTGCACTCGGGGTACCGGTGCGGCACTACAGGGTTCGGAAGATACTCAAGGAATTTCAGAGATAGAGAACGAATTTTCTTACGTTTTGTGTATTTTGTTGTCTTCTAAGTCATACTTTAACGTATTATGCAATATCTAAAATATCGACGAAAATAGTACAACGGTGCCGCAGTGAACGAACCCCGCAGTGCCGCACCGGTGCCCCAAGTGCAGTGAGATACCACCTTATTAAGACGTACTTAGCAAAAGAATAGAAACAAAGCTGACGATGAGGCTCATGCCGATAGATATAAACCAATGCTCATATCAGCCAGCATCGCGCTTGGCACACACAATGAATTCAACCCTAATGGCCAAAAAAGAAGTTTAATTCCAGAACCTTCTCGATGCGCACCCATTCCCACGCTACAGCTGCATTTGTCTCCACTCCAAACCCACAGTCTCCATCAGGCAGACCCAGACCATGGCATCGATAAGCTACCGTGGACCAATAAACCGGTTTGTGATGCATGCGATTCTGATAGTGTCGGGCTATAGGTCAGCAAATCTCATCAATGGCCATTCTGGACTGTTTCCAATCAAATGTATGAAATTATAGCCCTTGTGGAATGGTCCGGCGGGGATTCCGGAAACTAAGACACGATGAAAGGATTGCATAACGAGGAAAAAATGTTTCCAACGGACGAGCGAACTGTTCATTGATATGCCTGGACCATGGCGATAGGCGTGGGTACAGGTTTATCTGCATCGTACAGAGCGTGTCCAATGGCCACCCTAAAGGGCTTAAATTTGTGCGTGACATCATTTTCGTGGCCATGAAGACTCGGAGATAAGTTCTAGGCGAGCAAAATGCCAAAAGTTGATGGAGATACGACCTCTCTATCCTCAATACTTTATGGCAAAACCACAAACTGTATAGAGGCTTGCCAAATCGTCACTCAAATATTGTGTATGACAAAAAGTCAGGTACCCGCAATTTACCTACTCTCAAGCAGAGGTTAGGCTCCGGCTATTTTTCTAAAACGTTTCTTAGGCGATTTTATCAGGCTTTCTATTTTGTACCGTTTTGTTGATGTCTCGCGGGTGATTTGAGAGTACAATTTGCGTCCCTTTTCATACACCGATATGAAGTATATGAATGCTTCATAGACATGTCACAAAAACATCATCAAGTACCGACGAACAGTCCCTAACTGTAGGGCCTGACAATGGAATCCCAGACTAACGTCGGGTTAGACAAGCAATAAACGGCCAAGCCCACGGGCAGCACCGAAAACTGATGACTACGTACTTTCTTGGAACTGACTGAAACGTCGGGCCGGTACACGTCACTAGCTTCCTTCGCGCTAAAACGCTCTTTCCCAGCATTGGTATTAGCATAATCTGGAGTGGTCCATGTTGAAAATCGGGATTCTGTGCTCCTGTGAGGCTCCGCCGCTCAAGTTGATATTGGCATGGATAGTCTATCTTATGAACACTTGTTAGGCTTGTTGATGGATAGACGTTTATAATATGCTTGTGGGTGGAGACACACGACAAGTCACAACCGCGGATCAACAGATGCTGTGCAGGAGAGTTGTCCACCCAGCCTGAGGGCCGGATCGGTGCGTAGGCGGTGGTTGGAAACACGCCTCAAGCCTCCACGTACCCTACCTGTGGAAAGCTACATGAAAACAAAACTTCAGTCGCAAAAGAAACGTGAAATAGATACAAGATGAGCTCTGGTTGCTGAAGTGGAAGCTGGGCAAGACTTTGATTGCGAAGCAGACGCGGCTGCCAAGAAATCAATAAAAACGGCATTGCACATGGACTTTGTTATCCGCAAAGACATCCAAGAAAATGACAGTTTCTTTGTACAAATCTAGTTACTTGTATAACACGGTCAATGCTTATCTTCTCAACATTCCCGTTTTCAGAATAACAATTGACTTAACCTAAAGGCAAGGGCGCTCTTTTCATCACTATAGACACCATTCAGAATTCTTTTGTTCATTTCAATATTTGCAGCAATTCAGGGAGAAACCAATCTAGAAATGGGGGGCAGAGGCCAGCGGGTATGTAACCTATAAAGAGGATTGTGGATGCTTCATTTTATCATTAACACAATAGACTGCGCAGAATATTCACTCGACAGAAGAAGTACCGAAATAAATCGGTATGCAGGACAACCTTCAGCTGTTTCTGGCGTTATAAGAAAGTGTGATGCTAATCCTGACTCAGTGTGAGCAATTATGTCTTCTTTGGTCATGATTAACGGTAGACTCCGGTCCAACAGATAAGAGTCAACGTTAGCGGCAGCTCCTAACAAATTTGTTATCACAATCAGCAACAATCACGGCGATTCATGACTTGGTTGGCAAACAGGCTCTGGGAACAGCTTGATCTCCAGTGTTGCAAGTCTTGCCGTTCAGACCACAAGAAAACGGCAGAGACCATAAAATAAGTTAGAAAGACATCTATTTCCAACTAGTTTTTAACATTATTCGATTTCCTTTGCCTTTCTTTTGAGTACTAGAAGCAAAATTTAGTATCGTCCTTTTCAGCCGACCCTAAAATTTGCTTTTTAAGATATCGTTCATCAAATTGCCTGAGACTTTTTCACGTTAAGTCCTAATTAGCAAACGTAAGAAAAATTGAAAAGGATACGTAAGAAAACTGAAAGATTACTGACACATACTTTACGAGGTGATGGTTGGTCAAGATGGAGTGTGCGGGCTGAGTGACGTCACAATCCTATTTTCCGCCATTTTGAACAAGATGTGAGGAGAATCGATTTGTGGCTGTTGCGCAGATCTTCACGTGACGTCAGCTGAATTCGTCAATCCTACCTCCATCGTCCAATTTGACCCTCGTTACTTCCCTATTCACCATGCTAAGTAACACTCCCGACATCTAGTTAACTTGGCATTGAACTTCATTTTCTGATTAATACAGCACTTCTGTGTGCCATCTATATCCTTGTAAGAAACCAAATTGGTTTCTGATTCGCTTGCTGCAACATTTAACACACTTAGAAAACGCTATTTCATGTCAGGACCCAAGCAATCACACTTCGATCTGGGTCAAGGATTTTCAAAAATCACGCTCCAAGTTTGGAGAAATAAAATTGATCTTCTATTGAATCTCAAGCGACGATCCAAGCATGCCGCAAACCAACAAGTTGGAGGTAAAAGAAGGTCTTTTGTAGGTTAAGCCTGTCTCAGGGGTAAGATTGACACAGGAATTTCACTATGACGGAACAACAACGGTAATCTCAACATTTATGAGGTCTCAAAGGTAGAAGCAATTTATCATTCAGGCAAACTTTTGGAGCGGTGGCGTTGACTTTTGGGGGGGAGCGATTTTCAACACGAGCTAAGATTCTCAAAAAAGGGAGTTTTGCCGCGCTTGGGAAACCCTCAGTCAGCCTTACCCGTGCTGAAAATCGCGAATCATCGCTCTCCCAATAATAAACGCTGCCGATCCGAGAAGTCTGCGATCGCGAAGGAGGCTATAATTTTGACAGGCACCTAGAAAATATAACATACATAAGATTTGCCTGAACAAAACAAGTTGAACATAAACTCAAGTGACAATATTCTGCCCAGATCGCGAATTCATACCCAGACAGCAAGCAATGAGAAAACCATTTAATGTTACTCATTCTGTACATTTTGGCAAACAGTTGTAAAACTAAAAGGACTCCAATAAGCCCCTGTGGTTTGGCTTAGTCTGGAAAATAAGACCACTGGGAGGCGAAGCTTCTGTTGACTACATTGATTAGCTACAGAAATATGCGACATACTGCCCTTAGGACAGCAAACACGTGTCTGCAACAAGACAGGCAGATGGGAAAATGCAGCACAAACCCTTAGAAGAGAATGTAGCTTAAAATATAACTACCACTCAGTGATTACCAGTCAAACAAAGCCGCATGGATTGCCTAATAATAAATTGCTTCTGAAACTAATCATTACACAATGATATTTTCATTAGCA
This sequence comes from Branchiostoma floridae, assembly GCF_000003815.2. Taxonomy (NCBI): domain Eukaryota; kingdom Metazoa; phylum Chordata; class Leptocardii; order Amphioxiformes; family Branchiostomatidae; genus Branchiostoma; species Branchiostoma floridae. Next base: position 13,623,923 of record NC_049985.1, on the reverse strand, counting down.
GCCTGGATGCACATGGCGTGGTCGGAAAATCAAAACGGAATCAACTTGGCAAAATTGGGGATTTCTGCCATCAAAATCCAATTAATCTAAAGCATGATTGAGGAAAATAATGCCTGCTTGATTAGCTACGTTAGGAAATAATTTGGAAGCGGGGAGTCACGTCATAGTGCTCCCTCGTGTCACTGCATTTTCACTGGGATATTGATGTGAATATAATTACTCCCACCAACAAAACTCATAATCATGCCTACATGATAGGAACTAAAAATGATGACAAATGGTCATCTTCAATGTCACCAATTTATCATGCTGTCATGAAATATAATTTTTATTTCATTCTGTAACAGAATAATAGAGCGGTAGGGAGAACAGGAATTCTCTTAAAAAAAGAACAACCTAAGCAAGCTGACAACAGCAGGACGCAATCAGGCAAATTGTCCCACCGATCTGTTCTTACGTAAACAACAGGTGCCATTGTTTTGACTCTACCCCCTTTTGGGATACATACAGATAACTCCCCTCTGACTAGGAATTGCAGAACCTGTTGCTTGTTCTCCACTTGAAGCTCTTATGTAACAACTGCCAACTGAGATGACAATATTAATATTTCTGCTACAGGAACTGAAAGAGACGCAAACCGGCTAATGTATGATTGTATCATCCACATGTTATTGCTGTAATAAATCAGACAGTCTGTTGCAGGAGATACTCATATTGCAGTTACTGTAATACTTTGAGCAGAAGCTAGCAGAACATTCACAGCGTTTATGACCACAAGTGTAACAAATGCGCATAGTGAGCAACAGGTAAATAAAGAGCAGTAAACCAGCTAGGATCTATTATCAACACTCAGCAATTCTTGAAGTGTTTCCTGGAAATAGGCCCTCATTTCTAGAAACTAAATACATTTCAATCGCTGGCAAAACATTTTGTATCAATGTGATAGAACCTCTTTGAATAGACCTAGAGGACAGAAGATTTAGGTCTAGATGCTCAATAGAGTCCTTATACTGATTGATGCAGACACATCCAAGCAGATTTAGTATTTTTACACCAGTGTAACCCAGCAACTGTTTCCAGCCATTTTGACATACTTAATACAGCTACAGTTGCCTTCTGCGAAGGCATGCAATATGGAACATTCTGATTGGCCAAGGCCACGTCAGGGGCTTCTGCGTCTTTCCGCAATCCATTTGACTGGTCAAGGGCCCCGATAGACAGATGGTCGGGCATAAATCACTCTCCATCATCATTTTGGGCACCCTGACATTCAGGTCAGCTATCCCACCATGCATGGTGTGGGCTGAAAAATTCATGCCCAGGCCCATCTATTTTTCATGACCGACGGTGTGACGGAACGTTCAGGCCACCCTGAACTTGGGAGTGAATGGGTGGGTGGGACCTGACCGGTAACAGGGATTCCTGCAGACAGAAAATGTTCAGACAAGTTATGGAGAGAAATACAACATGGCTTCAGTTACTTATGTATTGGCTCATGTGCTGACCAAAATGTGTTAAAAGAATTGCCTGTTAAATGACAGGATGTCATGTTATTGTTAACGTTAAGTCATCAGTAATATTCAAATGTTATATTTAGTGTTACTGGTATATGTTTTTTTTAAAAACTTGTGTGTTTCAAAATTGGTTAAAACTATGTTTTTAAGTTCCAAATATCTTCATCAATTGCTTAAATATGCAGAACTATTTAATAATGGCAATATTCTCCCTGTTTTGAAATGGTTCATTCCAGTTCCTCCATTGTTCCAGCAGGGTCATGGCAATGACTATTGGGCCTAAATGTCCATGTCCCCATATCCCCGGGTATCAAATGCCGAGTTATAAAATCTGTGATGGAATATTTGATGACCAAACATTCCGAATCCTTTGCGACACTTGATCTTTATTGTTATAGCTTATAACATCAATTATTAGTCCCAGTCTGATCCTTGTGAATTATTGATTGGCAAATAGAAGTTCAGCAGCGGCCTCAGAGGTTGTAACTCACAGACACCCGTCAGGGCTAACTCTTCACAATAAAGGGTAAGCCGCTTAGAATAGATTGCCTTTGGTCATCAGTTTTATTTCTGACCGCAGTTTTGTAGGAGGGCAATGACTGGCAATTGTGGTAAGTCGGCACACACAAAAGCACAAGTTGGATGTAACATTTTCTTTGAAAAAAGCACAAGTTTGATTTCACATTTCTTTGGAGCGCTAGGAAAAATACATAAATCTTCTACACATATCTTATTGTTCACTCTTTCACATGCACATGCACACACACATACCTACACTCACATACATAGAAATTAATACAATATGATATCAAACGTTTAAATGAACTTTTCCAATGTACTCCAGAATCACGACATTTTATTCAAAATTAAGAGTTCCTACTGTAGCAAAGGAATTTTCAGACACAGCCTTCAGTGTTAGTTCTACTCCACCCCAGATGTCCCTTTTCACAGTCTCTACCCTGTCTGAACTGACATTGACTTTCCCAAGAATCAATTTGAGACACAGCTGTATTCCGAAGAGGTATAAATATGCCATTTATTGAATTATTCATACTCACCTTGCACAAGGGTTTAATAATGACATCTACAGTGCACCTGTCTATAATTAATACACAACTGAGTTACAACTGAGGTTTGGGTCTCTACAAATCATCATATTCCTCTTAAAACTGTCATTAACTTGTTCGGGATAAATTTCAAGTCCTTGATAAAGTGTATCATACATAGTTTAATTACTATTGTAAGAATGATGTAAATCAAGATCAGCACTAGAAAGACTTGCCATCTGTTGAAATGAGAAACATTAGTAATAAAGCCAAAGGATCATACCATGTCAACTGTCTGTAATATACTGGTAATATAAAATCTCATAAAATATTTCATTAACAAAATGGAGTCTCCTGCTGTCCTAGAAGTCAGACCTGATCTATTATGCAATGGAATGTTTTCAAAGAATTATGATAATCCGCATTCCTATATTTCTTTATTCATGTTTATCACAGGTATGAAAGATTTAAAACATCATTTCTTTTTGTATGCCGAAAGTCACACTGAAAATCTATCACATATCGGGCAAGTATTTGTAATTACATGCAAGGGAAATTACTATAATTAGACTAGTGATCTAAAACAAAGTTTTATGCACTCTGTATTACAGGACTATACTGATTTATACAGTTTACCTATTTCTCCAAAAATTAGTAATGATCTGTTCATAAAACTATTAATCAGTTGATAAACTTCCTCATCACAGTGAACGATAAAAGCTGATATGATTTTTGTACTGGTCTATTTCCCTTTCTTTCCTCGGGTGGTTTGAGCTCCTCCCTGCCGTGCTGCCCTCCCCCACATCTCCCACATGGTAGCACCCGGGATGAGGACCCACAAGCCATTGGGAATGATGAAGAGGAAGAGGAGCTCCAGCCAGTTGGAGGTGCCTAACATGGCGACATCGCTCATGGGGGGGACGTACATGAGCAGGTACAGGACCGTCTTCCAGAACGTCATGGTCTGAACCACCAGCGTGGCCAGGACCGTACGGCTCGACGACTTGGCATTCTGCAGAAAACAGAAGGAAAGGGAACGATTTCATCAATAAAATTTCCGTTACTTGATATACACACTGTATAAAGAGAATACAAAACCATGTAATCCATATTACCTAAGGTACCAGCATGACCCCCAGAAGGGCTGGGACTGAGAAATGCGGATGATACACTGTGCTGTATTCTTTTTATGTTACAACCACCAGAGAAAACACACATTTCCACGACAAATGCACAAGAAGCCAGGAATTAATCTGGTGTGCTCAAACAAGAAATTCCAATAGCAGATTCGGATTTTTAAATTTTCAGCAGTACATTGTACATGTGGCACACATTGGAGGAAGTCTGTGGGATACAAGTAGAAGCCCTTAAGATACCATAAAATACAGACATTTTTGGAACACCTGTATCAAATGTTATCATGACAGTCCAGGTATGACATGATATTTTGCGCCTTGCACTCCGATTTAATGTATAGCTATTAGTGACATGTATATGTAGCAAGTGTAAAATCTCTTGTTTCTGAAATATCGTTTCATGCTAGTATTGCTACATGTAGTTACCCTGGCCATCGATGCACCTGCGAGGAGTGTGAACACTATGAGGGTTACCAAAGGTGCGAACATGAACTTCCTGTCTTAAACACAATTCTAAAACTAGCAATATGAACTACAAGATAAGATACAAGATGACAGCTCATTTCAACACAATCAACAGAACATCAAAACTCACAACAGGTCAACCAACACGATAACCCGTGGTCCAATCAGAAGAATTGAAATGCCACCCGCGATGAAATCTCGCGACAGATGAGCAAGATGGAACGTCTGATTCCGGTTATAAACACTGATAGATTGACACCAGTAGGAAATCAGTGGCATCAGAATGGTCATCAGTCATTCCTTATTGATTTAGTGTGAGTGCGGATGACGGGAGGCAATCTTGCAGGCATTGTCTCCAGAATCATCCAGCTCAGCAGTTTTTTCCTCCCAGTTAAGGCTGTCCATCTATCATTCCACCACAGGTAGTCATTACAGAATGATTTTTCTCACTTCTTATTCTTCTTGTTATAGCAGTTCCACAACATGTTTAAAGACTATTCTAAAGCAGCGTATCCTTCTAACTATTTTTTTTTTTATCTTAGGAAGAAAGAAGCCTTATAAACATACGTGAATTGTGTTTATCATAAAACATGAACAAATTCACAGAAACTAATTTATGGCAATGTAATCCAATGTATAAACAGCAGAGACATAACATAATGTTTTGATACATGGCAGTATTGATGTGCTTGTTTTCATCATAATCCAGGAGCATCTTTCATATCGGACAATGATATTCCATCTATATGGCTGATAATAAGCAGGCAGACTGAGGTAAATGAAGTGTGTGTGCTGAGAGTGGTACATGGCCTGATTCTGTCTCCCCCCTCCAGCTAACCCATGTTAGATATTGATTTTTGTCCCTCCTGCACGGAGGGTTATTTTTCACCCCAGATGGGAGAGGAGATGAGACAAACCTGTTGTGCTGTCATCCAGGGAACTTTATTAACAACAATTTTTATCAATATCTTCCATTAATTAGACTGTACTACCACAATGATACATGGGAATTAAAACAGTGACACTTATTATTTCGCCATTCCTTGGTGAATTCAATATAACTAATATGTAAAGGACAAAATAAGATAAGAAAGTTGTTATATGACATTTAATATCAATTGCTTATACCAAAAGTCACTTTGGCAGTGCTTCTTAAGTTAAAGTTGAAGCATCAGCATTTTCTTTTATCAACTTAACAAGAGGAAAAGCATAAACTTTATGATATCCATCTCAACTAAGGTGATATTTTGGGGAAATCAATATCAAATGCATTCCGCTATTCCAGAAACTAGAAATAAGCAGATTCTCCCTCCCCATGGTTTGATAACATGATTATATCAAATCGTATAGAAGTTCTTGGAGCATATTACAATCTGGATTAAGTTCTGGTATTTACCCAAAATCGATGTTTGTGGGATGGTAATATTGACAAGTTGGTCTGTGCAATTGGAGTGGACCCAATGTAATTAGCCTGCCCCCCTCCCTACTGACCGCCTGCCAAATTAGCTACCAAATGAGCCATCTGTTCCCATCCCTTACTGCTGGCCTATTGTTTCAGTAGACCTCACAGGTGAAGGTCCAGTCTCTGTCATACATGTCAGAATCCTCTATTATCTCTGCTTATAGATGGATTCCATACACTTGTGTGACATTCAATTGGTCAATGATTTATGTTCAGCGGCTTAAAATGCAATTTCGTCCCCAAACCAATGTTTTACATGATGTAACTGTATATAACAAGAGATGCATACCATGTCTTCATCTGAACTCTAAAGATAAATTTTTAAACATGTTGCTATGGTATTCTTAGATCTAAAAATCTTTAAGAAGTTAAGGAATAGGAATTATTGCTTAGCTGGCAAAGGTCTAGGCGGGGTTATCAGGCCATGCAATATTAAAAGGAAATTACCCATTAGTTCAAAATGTCTCCATTCATCCCTTCACTATAATGCAGGGCACAATTCCATCAGCGATCAGCATTTCCTCAAAGAGTGATGTCCCCAGACACAACAGCGTTAGAGCTGCCAGCCTTGCGTGACTCTTAAATATAGGGCTTAGCGCATGGCTTACCGACTGCGGTCTTCATATATTCTATACATGCGTAAGTTTCACCAGTGTGTCTTCAGACTTCGTTTTAAAAAAAGTTGGCAAACAATTTCCGCTGCAAGACTCCAAATGCTTCCAATTTGCTATCTGTCGCAGCATTGGTCTATCTCCTATTCTATTTGTAGGTGGCTACAAAGTACAGACACTTTGTGATGCATGCCCATTTTGGAATGTAGCCAAGCCTTTAGAACTTGAAACCTGGACGAGTCTTCAGTAGTCAGGCTGATTATAGAGTTTATGGGAGGTAATTGACGCTGGTGCATGCCAATCTGTGACTAATGTGAAACCAACGTTGCTGTCATTTTCAACTTCAATATCTCACTGATGGTATGCCCTTACGTTTGATGTAAGGGAATCATCATTTATCATCATACAGAAGGCATGTACCTACTGGTTAACTGTCAAACGCTAACATTCTCACACTCAGTGAGAGGCTAATAACAATATCAGCACAACGGACAGTCCCTAAACTGCTGATGATTTGCCAAGGAGAGTCAAGTTTTTAAATCAATGTTGGGCTGTCTCTAGTTTTTACATTTTTTCTGTCCCGTTTACTGTTTGGGGGCCCATGTTGATTTTTGTTTTTAAATCTGTCATTTTAACATCTTGACGCTACATTTTCACCAGTTTCCTGTCATTAAGTTCAGCTTTCTTTTTACAGACTGGGTATAATTTGTGTCTGTCAATACAAGCAAATATCCATCGAGGGACGGATGCACAGGACCTGGAGACAGCCCTGATCCCCACCCCATATGAAATGGTCTATCCCCATGCAGAAGACATGAACATGGTTAACAAACGGAAGTTTTGATATGCTGATTCTCCCAGCTGAGTGACATATTCCATGTCATTAGTAGACACACACACATGTGGCGGTAAGCCCAAAAGCTGATAATTGTGAAGATGTCAATCCTAGGCTGCCATCATGGCACTTTGAAAAGTAGCGGCTGACAGGCTCTGAAGCACTGCTGCTTAGGGAAGAGCTCATAAATACCATAAATGGAACTGAGATAAACTGCACATGTTGGAATGAAATGTGTTCAGCAGTGCATGGTATAACAGATGGCAATATTCCTGTTGGCAGCATTCACATTCAGGTGACCATTGTTTGTTTCCTTCTACCTTTTTATTGCTACCGCCATAAACATGTTATTGTCTTCAGAATATATGCTGTGTTATTGTCTTCAGACTATATGTTGCATATGAATAAACACCATGATCACAGATGCATATGAAAAAAGTTGTATTATTGTATCACTATAAGTTTAAATGATGCATCTTCTAGTCAACATATAGTTCATCAATTAACTCTTGGTATACATGCAGCAGAACATATAATTACTGTATGGCACATTGTAAAAATATCTGCAACAAATTTGATTAAACGAACTTTTCTTGCAACTTAAAATATCATTGTACAACTGAGATACTAAACAACACCATTCCCTACCCATCACATATTGCTCGACAAGTACAATACAAAAACACTCTCAACTGCTTTTCCTTAAATTATGTACTACATTTGTACATCCTTGGATAAAAATTGCATTTCAACAGAACCTGATTGAGGCTTCCTGCCATCAGGGTGTGTGGGCATATCTTAGTCAGCACACTGCACATAATATCCTGTACATCTGTGATCATCTGTAGGATGCAGGGATACCCTGACAGCTTACCCTCCCACCTACTTATGTGAGGGATGCCTGGGAAAGGGGATGAAACGAAAGGTCAAGTGAGCAATCACTGAGTGCACACCTGTCAAATTCAGCAACTTGACCTTCCCCTGCTGACACTTCGGGGCAGTTCTGTGGGATTGCATACACTTAATATCCTCTTGATGCAAAAAGCCTGTCCAAGGACACCATTCCTTTCACATGCACTCCCAAGGCTGAGCTATTACTTCTACTAGAAGATTACACTTCGCTGTAGTCTGACAGAAACTTGTTAAAGGTACAACTTGGCCAAAGTTGCCTCGCTCGCAAAACTTTGGGAGAAAGATAAGAATCTACAAAACAGCGCAGACTTCTAAAACAGCATTTAGCTGGCTAAGGTTCACCTTTTATGCTTGAAGAACACAAGGATTCAAGTTTCTTTCCTCAGCAAAGGGTAGAGAAAGGAGCGATGCATCTCTGACACAAGCACCAGATCTCAAACCTGGTGCAAGGTCAGATTAGATACCTAATGTCATCTATTTAAACACTACACACTCTGAAGGTCTAAAGGAGCTGAAAGAGATGTATGGCATAGCTCAGGGTTCTCATCTAGTGAGACATAGGTAATAGATACACAGTGCTACAGGTCTATTTGTCAGCCACACCAAAGTAAGCCAACATTTCCTTTCCTCAGTCTATAGGGTATTACTTAGGCTACAAAGTTAACTGGTACAGAAAGTGTTTGTGGCAGGCCTTTCCCAGGTGTTAGGTATATTGATGGCCAGGTCAAACTCCGAGTGCTGGCCGGCCTGGATGTTATCTTATATCATCAGTATTCCATACTGTGTACTGTATCTTAACCCATGTTATGTCTCTTCCTAATGGACAACACCAGTCCCTAGAAACTTGAGGACATCCTGCTTCTTAAACACATTTGTTGGAAGAAGTTTCTTGAGCATGCATTAATGTTTTTTCTCATTGATAGCCCGGGAACCATCATGTTCTTGCCACTATACACACTTGTGCCTAACAGGTGTCAGACGGAAAAAACACACACAGAAACAGCACCAAAGGTAATCGCTGCTTTTCTGTACAACATGACAAATCCAGTTGTGATTTATCAAGACTTGACATGTGATTGTCAACACCAGGGCTAAATCCCTCTTCAGAGGTGATCTATCCGGACAACACGGGCCATCTCAATATCAATATGGGTGGCAATAGCACTTCCCGGGCATGCCGATATAGCATCATTCCAATTATTGGATTTCTGGTTGGAGTTAATCCTGGCAAACAAGGGCTGTGCCGTCCAATCAATAGCGCCTCGCCATTGTGTTTGCAGCTCCATCTTGGAGCAACTGCCCATGGCCCGCGGGGTCACGGGGTCGGCGCCGTAACAACGGCCGCAGGAAGTCCATCAACTTTTATATTGGACATCTCCGTGATGGGAGCTCGGCGCAGGTTTGTAAGAAAGAGGCTGAATAAAGCATATGTTTGAGAGAGATTCTCCCGACAGAGGCTTTGAAGGGGTCAGAATGGCTGGCATGATTGCCAGAGATGTTTTTTAACAGCAAACTTTTGCTTTTGTAAGAAACACACACAGAAATGTGCTTCTACTTGATCACAAAGTAAGATTGTGAAAGACTTGGCTCCAATGATGCATCAGTAATACAAAGCAAGTATCCAAACATTACTAGTAGATGTGATGTAGCTGACATACATTTAAATGTACATTGGGAACAGATGAAAAATGATCTGGGGTTGAGGATCTTCATTAAAGGTAAATAACTTGTGCCAGTTTTTCCTGAGCACCCTCATTTTAGTCAAATTTCTTTTTTGCGCAAATGACTTTCAAGCAACCCTTTTCATAGACATACCTCAGATGTTTGCTTTAACCTTAACTCCCTCAGTTGACAACATGTTATTTCTACAAACAAGCTATCACATTGAAATTGCCCAGTCATCTGTCAAAACAGTTTATTGTACAGTAGCTGACACATGTTACCTGTTGTGTTGACCTTAATAACACTTTGTGGCTGGCTAAACCACAACCAAGATAAGTGAATATTAAACAATCCTTCATGAACACAAGATGCAGTGAATCCGATGTACATTTGTAGCGATTACAAGTGCTTACAGGTACAGGGCACACCCAAATATAGGCCATCACAGGTATGTGATGAAGTACCCTATACCTCAGTGTCTACAAGAGGTGACCTTTGCAATGGTTAATGGTTTCCTCCTAGTTCTTTTGACCCCTCCGGCCATTTGAATCGATCAGCTATGGCCAAATTCTATAGCCACTTGATTTAGAAGATTGGGCGGAGGTAGTCGTTATCTATTGCATGTCAACTTTGGTGGAATAGTCTAATTTTTAAATTGGTCATTATCAGGGAGTATATCAAGACAATGGACTGTGATCAAATTAACTTGGTGACCTACAAGTATTGCAGGGGCTATTGAACATGGACATGTACGATTCATCTGTGCAATTAGGGAAATTTACAGACTATAAGAAAGTTTCAAAATGAGACATATAATGTACAAGCTTTACAATGAGTGAACAAGCATGTGTGGTGTATTGAATACCAATGGAGGATATTGTAATGTATAGTGGGTAATAGTAATACAGAAGAGTAGATTTTTACAACACAGGTGAGAACACTAGTTGGAATTTTCTCCCCCCCCCCCCTCCAATAAGTATTAGGTCCTCCTCCTAAAGATGCTAGATCACTAATTATCTGAAGTAGTCTATATAAGATCTATATAAGTATTTGATACCATATCACAGTTTTATCCATTTGCAAAAGGAAACATACAATATCCTTAAAAATAAGACAGATACAATGTTGCTAGTTACAAATACCTCATACTATGTGTTACAAGCTGCATTATGATCGCAGCACAAGATCAGTGACACGGCAGCCAGATTCGAGCTCAGGACCTCTTGGACCCAAGTCTTGGACCTGAGACCAACGCGCTGCCGATTGCACCACGCGATCCCACTTCCTGTGTACATTCTTACCATCACCAAAATTCAGAGCACTGCACAGATAATACACAGGCAGATGATAGCTCCTTTTTAACACTATCATATACTGCGATACATCATTCACTGACAACATAACTGCCAGAGCCAGAGATTTTGTATGACATCATTCATATTCAAGGAAAGCTCCTGACAATTTAGCAAAAGCCTAACGTCAGCTATTGCAAACACCGTGACTGAGGAATACATTTGGTACAGGCCATCAAAAATTTTGATGCATGTGCACAATTTGTGTGGCATAATCTTACTTTTCTCGTTGACAACTGTGACGTTTATTGTCGATAAATCAAGTCCGAAATATATATTGGGAGCATTAAACTTGTATTCCACAGAATAATGTAGATATCTGTGTGTAGTGGAAACATTCTTGGAGATATTTTCAACAGACAGGTCTACTCCTTTTACCTACACTCATTGATGACATATACAGTAATATAAAAATGCACAAAGCTTTGGCTAAATTATCTCCCTTACATGTAATGGCCAACTCTGTCGAACTTTACTTGCTAATAAAACATTTAATATAACAGAATATATTTCATTATTTCATGCAAAACACAATTATCTATTATCTATATCACTAATATATACTGTTGTCTCAGACTAAGGCAATATCACTTTTTCACCCATAGACACTTTTGAGATAGATAGATACATAAATACATATATGTATGTATTATATCTATACATTTGTATACATACATACATAAAACCGTTCAATAAAATACAAGCAAGTGCACAAGAAAACTTGTAGATGGAAGGTGAATTGAAAATCCGGGTAGCTCTTCACAGAAACATCATAAAAATTATGTACGGTACTTCATTGTTCCAAACTTGCAAAGGAAAGTAACCTGATATAATATATATCCACATAAAAACATCCCCATTGTTGTATATCCTGCATGGCTTCAAATGTTCTAATAATATTCTAAAATATGTAATTCATAGCATAGAGCTTGTATTATACTAAATTGCAGTTTGATATTTTTCTACAATCTCCATTTTTTATTCCCCACCATGCAGGTGGTTGTTTAGGAAGTGCCCTAATACACCTAACCTCTAACACACATGTACACATTAGGGCCTCACCACTTTCCTCAGGGGAACCATTAATAGTCTGATCCTGAGATGGAAGCCGGGTGGATTACCCAAATCACTCCTAAAGGCACCGTTACCACGGAAACCTGCATGTTTTACAGATTGATCCTTGGTCTGCCCTAATACTAGACTTCCTTCTGATTGAAACGGTTGGTAGAATTAGGCCATGGGATGTAAATTGTAATATTCAGTCCGCCCCCTTTTGATACAGCGGAGAGAGGCAGGCCCTAATGTGGCTGAGTGAAATGCATTTGTCATGTAGTGTGGAGCATTGAATGGCTTGATCGCCAACATTGAATCAAAGGTCCCCTGGGAATTGGGTGATGATGCTATTAATATTACTGGATAAATATTGAATGTTTCTGAGGGAGAAACAAATTAAGTGGTTAAATGTATGCATCAATACCAGGTATGACATTTGACCCCCATATGTACACACCATCAGTCATTTTACAGTTAGTATCGGGATCACATCGGGCACTATGGTAGAAAACAGGACTATCAAGTTAGTTTATTAGTGGCTTTTTTTTAATTAGCCGTTACCCATATTTGATTAAATAAAACAGTAGATGAAAAAAAATTTGTCAAATTGACAACCTTCTTTAGAATGTGTAGCTCGTTTCCCTAAATAAACCTGTTGTAACTAATACATACAAAAAATGACATGTAATAGAGAACAGAAACACACACTTTCAGTGCAAAAAGTCAAACTACATGCATAATAAACAAATAGGTACTGACAGTATATCAACAGATAAACAAACACAATTGACACAAACCAAACTGAAGTATAGAACATTTGAGCGATCATCCCTAAACTTACTTTGCACCCTTAAGAATAATCTAGTTTGCAAAATGTTGCAAAAATCTAGGTTTCAGTCTTTACCCCAAGAGGACTCATCAACGATTGCTTAGCAACTACTGCCCCACAGTAGTGTTACAATATAGCACCAGCCCACCCAGACTGTGACAACTTATCAAATGGTGTTTGTATTGAGATAGGGACACTGATTACAGTTGTGAAGGTTTTCCACATAGGTAGGCTGGACACAAAGGTGGCATGTAGGTGTTGATGGAAGAAAGGGGTATCACGGATCACCTGGGTCATTCATCTCCACACAGGTGGACAGATCGCGCCCAATGGGCTGAGACTGCGCTGATCTTTCACAAAGATTACGGGATGGAAAAAGGAAGTTCAGGCTGTTGGAAGTAAAAAGGTGCAAGGCCTCACGTGCATAGAAGAAAACAAGAAGAAACAGATACAGGTGTAACTCATATACTATACTGAATACACAAATGCATATTTTCTCAGACTTTCATGATATGTTGGTCATTTGTTTCCTTGACAATATTTTCAAAACAGTTATGGTACTGCAAGCAAGGATGACGTCTTTTTCAAGGAAAGTTGCTATAAGAAAAGTGTTGTATTCTCAGGTTGCTCTGTGGATCATTGAATGAGCTGTCAAAATCTTTTCACACAAATTACACCTAGACAAGGGCAGTCTAAACAGGTAAGAATGGCAGCCTGGCTGTGGCTAAAGGCTGCCTTTGTCCACCTGAAATGTGTTGTTCTCTAATTGGATGGAAAGAAAAACAGTGTGCTAATGGTAGAGGTGTCACCGTTGAGAGACAGGCAAGGCCCTGGTGAACATAGCATCTTTGAAAAAAGGGGGAGATTTTCTTTAACAATGTTTTTTTTTCAACCCATCCTTTTATTGGTTTATGTACATCAAAGGAAATGCTACCATATATAGCTTGTAAGTATAATAGAAAAAAATATTGTGCTATTTGGATTGCAAAAAGTTTCCATCTTCAATACCATGCAAGCATAGAAAAAAGGAAGAAAGATGGTCTTAGTAGCATAATTATGCATCTTTGGTGAAAAAATCCATAACTGGACCACCCATGCATCTAGGTTACCCAGGTGAACATAATACTTTCATCTGTGGAATCAGTTAATTACAAAAGGCTTTTCTGAATTCCTCACGCCAAATTAACCTGGATAAAGTTTTAAACTTTAAGAGCTATAAACCTCTTTGTGTGTAAATCCAGTGCAAAGCACACCGTCAAAAAAACTAAAATGTGAGGTTCTGTTTAAGTCAGTTCACAAATTTTCAAATAATGATGAAAATGTCTTGTGCTGTACTTATCTAATTGAAAGCTTTTCTTACAGTACTAATTTCAAGAACACTAACATTGCTTTAGAAAGTACAGTGACTTATAAGTACCAGTAAAACTACGCTGTGGCAAAACGTGCATCATAACAGAATCTAGGCAGACATAACTTCCTAAAAATGGCCTTCCACTTTGGACAAACACACTTTCGGAAATCCTTTCAACTTCAATGAACTTACTTTCGATGGCCTTCACCTGATGCGGATAAAACAGAAAACCTTGTACTTTTCAAAGTCACTGACCTGAGCACCATCAAAAGCAAACCTATTATAATATGCTGAGGGAACGATGTGCTGTCAATAAACCCCTCTGGCAATATATGTTAAAAGACAGAGTAACTTAGAACAAAGGGTGTTTATAAACACTGCAAACCTTTGTAAAGTATTGAGACAAGTCTAGCTTTGTTTCCCTGTCTGCTTTGCTGGTTTTCTGTCGAATATCATCCCACTCACTGTCGCCCTATTGGTCTGTGAAGAGCCCTGGGGGTCGGAAAAAGCCATCACGTATTTGCCATTGCCTTTAAATGTCAAGGCAAACTGTCATAGCAATATATATGCTCAAATGGAAAAGGAGAGGAAAATGCTTCGATATGAAACACTTTTAAGTCTTTGTTTATTGATATATGGACATGGCACCTATGAATATTGGACTCAAATGGTCTGTAAAATGCATGTGGCTACCATTAACAAAACTGTATGGTTTCAAGTCAATGCACCCATTCAATAGTCAATACAGTACAGTATGTTACAAGTGTACTCCACATAGACAGACTGCCTCGGATACTGTAATTCACTTTGTCTTCTCGGTACCAAACTTTCACGGTCTGAGAAAATTTAACTTGTTCTCGGAACTAAATGTTCACTGTCGTGGCAAGTGCGCATTGAAAAAGTATGTGATTTATTTGCTTTCAGTAATGATAAGTTCATGTTAAAGTCGTCACCGTGAAAACCGTGAACATAACAGTACAGTGAAAAAATCAGGAATTACAGTAGTCCTTGGTGTGGATCAAACTTCAATAGGCTGTCTAATGAGAGTTCATCATCCAAGGTTGGCAAGCTTGTTGAGACTACTTGAGGAGGACAGAAGGAAGACTTCACCTGGCCTGGAGTGTGCATTACACCTGTTCCTGATCCTACAGCCCCTCCTGCCATGTCTCAAGTGGCTTTACATCCTCCTGTGGGGGTTTCTTTAATTGAATTTCCATATCCTTAAGGGCTTTGCTGCATAGCCATTGAGTAAGAGCATAATATAGAAGTACAGTGCAAATTCAGCAGAAAAAGTAAATTTTGAAAATATAACTTAAAAAAAATTGTGAAAAAAAGCTCCTTGTTTTAACTCATAACTGACCATTACTGAGAAAGTTTGAATGAGAATCATGTTTAGCAGTTGTTCCTTTAATGGGCTGGTAGTTTGATCTTGAGAACAAATGCATGTTGACAGCAATTAACACCATTCTAACTCAAAACTACCATTTGGGTACTAAAATAATTGCTACAGTAACCCAGTTATACAAATTTGACACAAGAAAGTGTTTCCTAGCCAGGTTTTGCATCAGTCTGATCAGAACAGTTTTCCCTGCCAGGAGAGTTGTTCCAGAGGAGGCTTGACATGGTTTAATTGAAAGCTGGGGTGCACTGGGACTTCTCCTCCCAGGTTACAACAACAACCAGTGGCAAAGCAAACATGCAGCAGGCTCAGGCTGATAGGGACTGATGGGATGATAATTGCGCCTCCACATGGCGTAAATTGCCTAAATCCTGGGATTCCCAGCCAAGCTCCTCATAAATTTACTTGCCCTACATTGAGAAATCCTCCAAAAAATTCAAGTTTCATCTTACAATAATATTTACCACCAACAGATATGGCCTAGAGAATATGTAGGTAATACTAGATAATAGTTGTTGTTTGGATACTAATTTCATGGTTAATGCTGTCCTGTTTGGGTCTTGAAATACTGAATGTTTTATCCAAGTCTGGATCTGGAAAGGTAAGAACTAACAGGTGGACATTATATTCTACAAGATATATACCAGGGAGGGGAGGAGGGTATACAGTAATCTTCTTGTCCATACACCAAAAACAGGTCAGGACTTAGGGGACCTCACCACTCTCCTCACTCAAGGGGAAAATAGTGACATCGTAAATGTAAATGTTCCATGCACGAAATACTGACCTTGAAAATGCCAAGGTCATGAACTAGGGGAACCTACAAGAACGGCTCCATGGAGTCTGTTGGGCAGGAAAGGTCAGATAAAGGTTATACAGACCAGGACACACTCTTAATGTCATCTGTAAATAAACTTTTGCTGTTTTTGTGTTTTGACATTCAAACCTTGTAGCTATTATCCCATGTCCAGGAGAAATGCCAAGTGATGTCAATACAATTATGCGTTTAACATTTATTTATTACTGATAGTCTATCATGAGAATAATTTCCTATGGCATCGCAATGTAAGGGGAAAAACACCAATATTCCTTATGAAAAGGTCTCTTTTGGGTGGCCTTAACCACACACAGCAAAATGTTTGTATAACGTTATAATCCCATTGAAACTCAGCGATGAGCTAACCTACCGAGCTCCAAGGAGTCTACTGATTTACAAGAACTATTTTGTTGTCTTTTGCACAGTTCATTAACAGAGTCCCAGCTTTGAAAACATATGGTGAAAGGTGTACCTGTATCAGGCACATACCAGTTAATCTGTGACAGATGAAATCCAAACTGACTTTTGAGATGAGGAGTTCCGATAACCTTTGGTTCTCAAACATCCGCTCATTTAATAACCCTTGGCATGGGATTATGCCCAAATCCTAAAGCAAACACCCCAAAATATAGACTAATTGAAAATGGTAGGATTCCGTCTTTGGATATTGGTAGTTGTCCAGCTCTGACCAATGTTCATACCAGAGGATCAGTCCTCAGATGCCCCCAAAAGGAATCTTGAGACCATTTGAAAAGGAGTTATGTGTTGACAATAATGTTCTGGTTGGCAGGCTTAATGCGTAACTACTGGTATATATGTGGTGTAAAAAAAGTCTGTATTCAACAGAAGTCATTAAGTTATGGTAAGCCCACACAAAGCAGTTTGTCTCCTGCTAATTATAAACAATCCAGCTGTAAGGGATAATAAGGGGGATATGGTTTGCAATGAGCAAAAAAGAAATCAGAAAATTTTTATCGCTATTTCTCTTTCTTCTCTATGACAAGTATGCAAGAAGACATCATAACAGCACATTATCAATTAACTACTTTTGCTGGGGAGAACTTTACTTTTGTAATATTCACAAATCTGCTAGATATGGAGTGCCATACACATGAAATAGGTTTGTCTCCCACTTTCAATGTCTTTGAACCCTGAACAGGGTCAACTAAGGATAGGCATGCATAGAACCTGCAGCCATGACAGACAGGTCATTTCAGGTGAGGATTTCCTAAAACTAACCCACTCCAGTTGGCAGTTGATCAACTGCCCATCTCAGGTTTCCTCTCCAAAGGATAGTCAGCATTGTCTCCTGATCCTTGTCATTTTCCAGTCTTTCACACATCACAATAAATGAGAAGTGGCAAGGACATGAGAACAGGTATCATCTCCACCTGAGAAATCTCTCTCAAGATGTCCTCCAGGCTAGCTGTAAGGTGGATGAGCTTCAAGCCTTGTCTTATCGACTCGCATTGCTCGCTGATGACAGCACTAATGTTACGGTAAGAGAAGAAAATCTGCTGTCAAAGCAGTTTCCTTCTCTGAACAGGTCAAAAGAACTTGCCATACTAGTGTTAACTATGACATTGATGTTTATAGGATGGGAAACTAGTTATGTACAGGTTAAAGCAGGTTCTGATGTCTAGATGATATTTAGACAAAAAATACATGCAGTAACTTCTAACAAACATAAAAGTCAAAATTTTTGGAGCTGACAAAAATAAACATTGATCCTTTCTGGCTCATGACACCCAGTCCTTGGTACAGGGATGATTGCCAAGCTATAGTATAAGGCATCACCTCATTGCTTTGTTCCATTCCCCAAAAAAGACAACCTACAGGTGGTCATCTACATTTACTTTAAAAGCAGTGTCGTCTTCTTCTCTTAAGTTTTGCTACCTAACACCCCTGCCTATTCACGTTAAGACACTGGGACGTCACTAAAAATAGTTCACAACGAATGGCTGACAGAAACAACGCTTTACAGAAAGGTTACCGACCGCGTATCTACACGATTCGCCACCATATGCAGAACAGAGGCTCTAGTGTTCTGGCATTGCGAAGTGGTAGAGCATGACAGGCAACAAGTGAGGTGGATTTAGGGAATCATGGATGTCTTTCTTTCTATTGTTGTGCAGTCACTGTTTCGGCTATCTTGTGTCATCTGAGGAAGCCGTATGCTAAGGTGGGATCTAGATTTATGGGACAGTGCCTTTTCCCTGAGAAAGTGCACAGTCCACTAGCAGCACAGCAGGAGGCTAGAAAAAGACATTACCTGGTCGGATGGAAGTGAATCGTTTTACCAAAACAGGATGATAACTACCATCCTTCACACAAAAGGAAGAAAGGGTAACAAGCTGTGCCCAAGTGAAAACTAAGTGAACAAAAAAACACACCTGTCCTTGTCCTCGTAAGCATGTATCCTAAAAATCAGAGAGATCATAGACAACAGAATGTCTGTAAAATTATATTACATACAACATTAGTTACTCAGATTTGTCTGAACAGTTATTGCCTTAAAAATGCAATACAAAATGCTGTTAAATTGCAAATGGACTTTGACAAATGGAGACGGTTTCAGAATACTACTGCCTGCCTACCACCATAGGATCTGCTTGGAGATTAGTTTTTTCCGGTCCCAATCCCTTTTTGTCCTGCTGTACATTGTATAAAACAGGCGGCAACCATGGAGCTACTTAGGAAAGGGCCAACAAGAGCCAAGAAAAGCTGGTCTTGACTTTGACAGCCCAGACAACAGTGTTCAGATTTATTTCGGTGTCACAAACTCCTACAACAAGCAAAACTAGCCGGCTGGCGAGGTGTTATCAAAGTCCATTTCTACGCTGTGTGAGGTCCGACTGGTTTTTCCTTACCCTCCCACCATTGCACGTTGTCACCCAACAGAAACAATAGCTGATAAAAGTCAATATATCCACTGCCAAAAGCCCCAGCCTAAACCAACTGATACAGATCTAGCCTTAGCATTGCCCTGCTTTCAGTCAAGTCTCCACACCACTGGCACCAGCAGTCTGTTTTCCCACAACATTTCACCAGGACAGGGCTTTCCCTCCCATATCTAACACTTGATACTTTTTCATAGGAAATGACCAATAAGGGAACTACAGCTGTTTTCTTTACTTTCGCTGAATGGCAGGGTAATTTTGCAAGGAGGGGATGGCGAGGAAAGGTGGGATACAGGATTTAGGACTGTTTAATCCTCAGGAGACTGAGGGTTACAGTCTAATGCTGACTGATGGAGGAGGAAACATTTACGACTTTCTCAGCCTCACTAGATGGAGTCACCACCTGCTAGTGCCTTCATCTATCTACCAGGTTTAAGGTTTCCACAGGCCGACAGAGAGGGTGTTGGACAAGTGTTACTTCTGGAAACAGGGTGGTCTAAGATTGGAAATGGAAGTTTTTGTACACAGTCTGTCTGTCTTGGAACTACAACACTATTGTCTGACTTTGACTTTATTCCAATTGCAACAGACACAATACAATGTCGACATTATTGTCTGAGATATAAATAGCACTTTAAATATACATACATGTACCTCAGATGACTGCAGCTCCTCTACATTATCAGCAATATACTGATAGATATGTGGAACTGCAAACTTCTGAATGGTCCCTTCATCCAGAAATATCAACACTGAATTTTAATCTTGATACCTTAAAAATTGCTCACTTCAATGTATATGAATTACTACTATAACAGATATTGTTAATTATGCAGCAAAAACCTAATTTTCCTACTAATAGAAAATAAAGCTGCTGCAAAAGCAAATGAACTTACTGTATTCTACACACCTGTCAAAATAATTTCAGATTCTTTTATTGAAAGACATGCTAACAAAACCTATTTTGTTTCTTCTTGGATCAAAATGCCACAATCCAAATATGTATCCAACCTTAATCATGAAATAGATACAGGAAAGGCCAGGGTCCGCCCACATGGCCGCCAGGGAGACCATTTACTTAGTGGGAATTAAGGCATGTCCTGGACAGGGTTAATGGATAAAACACTTGAAATCTGTCTGGGATGAAAGGAACACACCCTTGCCCTGCTAGTGTTGCTGAAACGTTTGATGGATGGCTTTTTGAAATGGCCACTGTGACAACAGAGAAACAGTGGGGTAAAGGAGTGTTTACAAATCTCTTTCTTGGTACTTAATTCATACATTCCCTGCTAACTGAAAGGCGAGTTGACATATATACTCAATGTTTTCAAAACAACTAATAAATGGTGCCATATGTATATATTTATGAAAGAATGCTTTTTAAACTTAGGTCAGGAAATAAGTGTCATAGACAAAATGTTCTTACAGGGCTATTTAGTGGCTAGCGAGGGTAAGTTATTTTTCTGTTGACACCATCCGTGCCCTAAAGCTATGCTTGTTATGATACACATTGCTATCTTTCATTTCCACAGTCATTGTATTTGTCAACGCCACGTAAAATTTCCTTTGTCTGTGAAGGTTTGTGTGTTTATTGTCCAGTACACAATGTGGAAAGATGAAAGTGTTGGGAGGTTAGATTGCAGGAGAGATATGGGGCTAATATTCCCACACACAATACAGGTGACATACACATGACCAAGTCCCACACAGCACACCTGTGGTAGGTAGGGACAGACCAGTAATCATCAAGTTAGGGGCAGACCAGTAATCATCTATGGGGGCATGGCAAGAGATTGTGACACTTTCAGACATTTGGAAACACATTTAATCACTTAAGAAATATCTCTTTCAGAGTTCTCGATCATTTCAGAGTTTCAGTATAGATTATCAGCTTTAAAAAAAAAAGGTGCACTAGTCTATGTGGTTGAAAGCTGTCTTGTATATGATTAGTCAGCCATTATAAATATAAGATATGAAATATTTGTTGCATACAGGTTGCTCTAGGTTAGTTGAAAGATATTCAGGTCACCATGACCCAAATCCATTGGTTGCTAACTCAATAGGGGACTATTTTACACCAATTCATCTTGTCATGCACCTGTTTCAACATCATCTTATCTCTCATCAAGTTATTTGATTGACAAACAGTCACCTTACATACAATCAGTAGTCCTATCGGACCCTTTGAATGTATGTCTTAAGTTATGATAGCAGAAACATACATGATATTTCACCTTTAAGGACATTCTAAGCTATAGTTTTGCTTGCTAAGATTTCAAAACATCTTCCAACCACTGTAGATAAGTTTTCAAAAGCTGGCCAACACCAACAGCTCCTTGGTATCTATACTTAGAAATCAAAAGGATGCCCACCTGTTTCAACATTAAACTGTGCCATAGCCTAGATCATAGCCTTTCTGTTTGTTTCTCATCATCACTGGGGCCTGAAGTCAATGAACTGAGAAAACCTCAACACAAAAACACTCAACAAGTCTGTAAATCATAAACTATATGAAAATATGTCAGAGTATACAAAAAGGCTTTGAAGATGTTTGAGTGACAATAGAAAGATATTTCACACAAGGTACATTGCGTTCTTAAAATACATATGAAAGACATTTTTGCCAGGTGCCAAAACATGGCTTGTTTAGACAACAGGTAAGAAGAGAAGAAAGATTTTGACTTTGTCAGCATGCACTAGACTTCTGTAGCTAGCAATTACTATGCCTGTCAATCAGCAATTTTGTCTCCGGATGAGCGCCATATGCGGGTTTAACAAGCCTGTTATAAAGTCGAATAAAGGTAAAAGTCATATGTAAGAAATTGCAGTCCTCTTGAAATGCTAGGAAAAAGTTTGACCATATGCTTACATTACTATAATACATTGAAGGGAAATATTGTACAGTGGTATCAATATCATATATTGTGGCACATCCTCAGTACCGTGAGTGTAATATTGTTTACCATTTTACACAAATCTTCTGACCATAACTCTCTATGTTAAGTCAACAAATGGAATTGCTAAAAGGTAATGACTACAATGTACAATGTACATCAGGTTTGTCTCCAGGGTATATCCACTAATACATTGCAATGGATGGATCTTGTCCAGATAATTTTCTGAAGCGTTGTCAAGCAATCCATCAAAACCAATCAGTGAAAAGTCTCTCCTCCAAAGATACAGCATTTAAACATGAGACTCTGTGGACTGTGGTTGACCCAATGTTATGCTGGAAGGGAATTTGTTGGAGCCACATCAAAGTTTCCAACGGTTAATGAAGTGTTATGCAGGATACTGGGTGTGTACGGTAATTGGTGCATCCTTGTTGAGAGGGGGTATTTACCTGTCACCTTTTACACGTAGACAACCGGCCCAGGTATGGGGCTATATTTAGAGTTCCGTATCCAGGTGAAAAGTGTATCCGTGACCTGTCTACGGTGATCATCCTCTGATTCGGGACATTTGTGCATTGGAATGTTTCATAATGAGACGTAAGCTATACAGGAAGTAGGTTCAAATGGTGATGACACCCTGTGGTTAAATCGTTGAAAAATAGAAAATTGCAGTAATCTTAGGTAAGCTTACTGCTAGAAAAAGAAACAGGTCTTAAGTTGCAAGTATGCTGTAACAATAGTTGAAGATTCTACTCATATCAAAAGGAATACATCAACATTTTAGAATATATCTTGTATGATGAAGGCTTTGTGCTCTATTGGGACCATATTTCAAAGCCCAATTGTATTGCATATGATTTATTGATATATAAATTCCTCACCTGAATGGTCTACTCTGAAGTATAAAATGGCTTTGTTTGCGACTATCTTAAGTATGCAAGGAATGTACGACTTTGTGTATGCTATATATGCCTAGAAAATGGCTAACATTTAAATATGGATCAGTTCATTGAATAACTATAGGGATTACTCAGGAGATGAAGAAATAAAGAAAACAACAGAATACATGAAATGCACCTTCTTTAATCTTTCTCTTTTCAAAAATCCCTTTGATCAAAGAAAATAACTGTGTTCCCAATAGGAAACATTTCCTGTCATTATACACATCAAATTGACCCGCTTCACTCACTCTACCATTACCTCTAAATGCTTACCATAAACGTTTCGTCGCCACAAAAGAGCCATGAATACCGTTCCACACCTCACAGACACTCTATTCACGGTTATGGTGTTAGAGGCCAATTATCAACATTTAAGTACTATTAGTGCAGGGAAAACTGCAATTTTATTAGGTCCATAGATGCTTCTGTAATGCTCTTTTTTATTTCCCCCTTGGGTGATATGAATGCTATCTTGGTTTCAGTGGGCGGTCATTATTCTGTGGCAGAGAGAGTTGGTTAATTGTACATTCCCTGGATAAAATGTCAGAGTTGACATGTGGCATATGGGGATCCATAGATCTTTGTGGCGAGCCAAAAATCCAAATTATATATGCAGTCTTGTGGTCTATCACAGATACTTTATTACATTGTAACACGCATTTTATACTTTGTGAGGGAGCAAGTACTGCCCCCACAGCTGGTAGACAAAAAAGGATGGCACCCAAGCTATAACTTTTTTCTTTCAAATCTTTTACAAGTTAACAACTGTTACACTTTAATGAAATAGAAGGAACATATACATTTTCTCTTTGCACTTTAATGTCATTTCTACAGCAACTCTCTGAGAGTCATGCCAAATTGATGAGAAATGGCCTGGTTGTGGACGTCCTTGGTTGTAGGATGCATTCTTCATAGGATGAAAGGGTGCCCCTTAAACACTTAAAAGTGCAGAGCATGGCATGAGGGAGTGGGTAAACTTTGGGCACAAGCCTTTGGTAGGAAAGGTGAGACCTTGGACAAGTCATGCTGTAAAGGAAAGGTCAGAGCTCTGATCATCTTTCCGCAGGTGCAGAGAGGGAAAGCCTTCGATAGGTGCTGAGATACAAGTGATGATCCATAAAATGATAGGAAATGTCAGCAGTCTATGGGTAGGACAGGCTGCACTGAATCTGCATGTATTTAACCTTCTTCCTGCAGACTTGCCCAACAAGCAACAAAACTTCTGTGAGTGTAGTAGAGTCATGGCATGAGATGGTTAAACGTTCATCACTAAGTGCTAAATGTATGAATCCTTTTTGATCCTATGACCTCTACCCTCTATACTCTAAGAAATCTAGAAATGTACTTGGAAATTGTTGAATAATTTGTACAATAAGTGCAAATGCTATAAATTTAAATAGTTGAATAAAACATTATCAGGATAAAAAACTACAATCTCGGCATAATTTTATACAATCTTTATAGGGCACAATTTCTTAGGTCATGACATTTTTTACAATCTTAGGGCACTATTTCTCAGGTCAAGACAAACAAATTTTCCAGATTCTTCCTTTCCAATGTTACATATACAAAATGTATATATAAAGTCATAAAAATATGGTTTTATTGTAGACATAACATTGACATACATGTGGAAAATGAAATGAATTTCTTGAAATGAAGTTGCAGTGCTCTGCCACTGCGCAAAATTCATGAAATTCATAACGTTATAACTTATAGTACCTGCATACTGCAGAATGATAAAGTCCCTCTTGACGAAATACTCAAACCCTCAGAGTCACATGTCACCGAGTTCCACTAAGCTAGTGACAGTATCTCTCATTCTGCCTCAGTATCCCCCGGAGAGCAAGAGATATGGGAGCACTGTACCTAAACCTGCATCCACCCACAGGGGATTACAGATATGCTCCTACATTATTAAATATTTTACTGTTATTGCATGTGCGTGGGCAAGATACAGCCTTTTCTTCCATCACTGCTATAACTCATCTAAACATTACAAATAGACAGCATCTCACAGTGAAAGTCATTCTGAGGCTGACTGTGTATCTTTCAAACAGCGATCCTCTCCGGGGATTTGCTTTGATGACTTTGTACTTCATATTTAGTGGATTCATAATCACAAGCAGGTTGCTTTATATCCATGTTGTGAGTTATGAGTCTCTCCCATGAAAGCCCTCCTGTGTTTAAGACCCATCATAACTCTACTGCTGCTCTTTTATTTCTGGAGAACCAAACTGCTGATAGGCAAAGCTCAAGGGTTGATTTCAGGTTTTATTACTTTGTGTGTACTGACATTAAATCCCTGGCACAATGATGCCTAGAGGGCCAAGATCTTATCCAACAAGCTACATGATTACTGCAGAATATCACATGGTCTTTTACATTTCTTGAGTGTAGCATGATTGACAACATCACCAAATTGAATGTTTTCTAATTGCTAGCAGAGCTTATCTTGTGCGACTGGAGATGTGAAAGATATTGTAGATACAGATACTTTTGTACTGTGCCCCCATGGAAGTGCATTTATCACATACAAGATTCATAAACTGATAATAGAACACAACTTATCATACAACTCTTACACAGCGGCTGGTAGATGTGTGTGAAATACAAAATTAGATCCTTTCATGGGCACTATTAACTTCAACAGGTTGGTTATTCTGTGATCAAAACCCACTTTCAATGGGATTACAATGCAAAAGAACATCATCTTCACTTATACTGAGATGTGGTTACAAATCCTGGTGCATCAGACAAGATGGGCTGGTAATCCAAATCAATGTCTCCTCAAATAGTATAACCAGCAATAATAATTCAGTATTGGACAGCGATTAGGGGTGAGCAAAAGTAGTCCATCTGTCGGGTGTACAAGTAGATTATGAAGCACTTTACTTTAATAAGGCAAGAGAATGATGTGGAATGGGTGACTGACTAGTGACTTATATACTAAAGTGATGTGTGCACGTGGAGGGGGCTAGGCTGTGAGTAGAAGTGCAAGTCAAGGTCAATGTGAGTTTATGCATTTGAACAATTTGTCAGAAAATTTCTGTCATTTACAGTATACCAATGTACATTGTATACTATAAAATAAAATGTTAGTTATGAAAAGCCATTAAATAATGATTGGGGGATGTGCATTCTGATGCAAAGTTTTTAAAAAGCTAGTGTTCAGATACCACAGAGACTTTCCAAGATTCCAAAGTACATTACTTTTTCCTGACATCAAAAGCTAAGCTGTCACCAAAATTCACGATCACAGTATATCCAGAACAAAAGATCCAAAATGTGGTAATTCCGCTGCAGTGCTGATGAGAGCTGCCAGGAGGTCCAAACTTGACCTTGACCTTTGTCTTGCCAAGACCTTCCCACATATGTACATGCCAATTGCAAGTACCCTAACATTCTATCCAGCCATTCTTAAACTATACTGACTACAAATATCTAGAGACACACCCACCCACCCAAACAAATAAGATTTTCTAAGATAAAAAGGCTGCAATCTTCATCTACCTTGACCTCCAATTCATTGATTTGTTTCTCTGCAATAAAATCCCACAGATCCTTTCAGTTATGTCTAATGATTTCAGATATGCGACTGGATCCATCTCTGCCGAGCCTCCTGCAGGGCACAACTCTGGTACAGCTGAGGTCTCTACTTTATTGTATCACCTCATCAGCGGCAGCAATTACTGAGAAACAACTGCTGATCAATAGATAAACATTACGAGGAGTTCGGCAAAGCAATCAAGACACTAAATATCATATGAAGAAAGAAGAATATTAGAACATACTTTGGACCTCACCTTTGAGTCATTTTCATCTAACTGACCCTCAAGCCTAACATTATCTTTTTTCCAATATTTCTTTCAATCTAGCCTCCAAGGCTTCAAGAAAGGAAAGTTAGTATCTTGTTTGCCTGCAGGACATTCATGCATGCAGCATGTGGCAAGCAAAGATTAGAGATGGAGTAGCTGCTGGTCAATAGAGGGTTATCATGAAGGGTATGAAACACATGCTGTAAAACTAAAGTGTCAGCACACTGAAAGGAAGTATCATCAAACACTTGAGCTGGTGGAATAACTT
>NC_049985.1:13569584-13596558 GCF_000003815.2 Branchiostoma floridae | reverse complement strand
AAGTTTGCAAGTGTTTCTTGGAATTTCATTTTTTCCGATGCCTGAACCCCACTGATACAGCTGTTCAGAACTTTATCCCTATATATTGATCATACAAAACAGGAATAATGTTGCACATTTTGTTCCCAACTGTCTAACATGTCTGAAGAGCAAAAAACTGAAACCAAGAACTTCATTCGGCGGTAAATGCTGATGTTCTTTTTTCTAAATACGAAATGTGTTTTTTTTAAAAAAAGTCTTGAACTGGATCAGTGACTTCCTCAATCGATCTTCTGTAATTTCACCACTCTATTCCAGGGGGTGACGTCTATCAAAATGCGTGGCGTGACTGGAGGCACTACCATGTTTTTCGATAGCGATCACTTTGCCAGGGATTTAGCACTGCCCGGCCTTAATTGTTGGCAGTACTTTCACTTTGATTTTTCAATACTTGTTCAGGTCACAACAGTAGGTGTAATAAATGGTGACTAGTAACAATCAATTGTACCAATAATGGCTGAATGGTACTTGTTACTTTAGGTTTTAACTTAACATCTGATTTGCATAGCAAAAAGGTTGTCCATGTTGTAGAGACTTCCATTTTTGATGGTCAGGGGAAGCTTTTAAACAAGACTATGGTGAACTTCAGTGGACAAAATTCAACATTGTCTATCAAGCATCTGTAGGAAACTCATCAATGTCAAAATGTGTTTTTGCCTATTTCCATAAAACTGCTCTTCAACATGTTACGCTCTATAAATACATAGATACAGGCAATCAGAAATCAAATAAATAGATGTTAGTATTAGAAACATTTATTTTTTTCTTTATACTCTAACTCCTATCACAGCACTTAATCACTCCTGCTACAATTATTATGAAAGGGACAGTTGTAAAAACACTTGCCACATCATTTTATAAGAAACACTTGAACCACTGCATTAACAGCCAGCTTTAGCTAGGATTACCCCATCTACACACTGACAACTGGAACAACATGAACACAGTGGGATGTTTATGATAGAAAGGGGGGCAGCTATGCCACCACTAATGCCATGGGATGGGACCTCCTGCCCTGGATCAACCCTGTCCGGTTTGTTTGTTGGTTTGTGGGGGTGCAGAGGAGAAGTGATGTTGAGAGTGATGTTGGAGGGGGCAGGAGGGTGTAAACTTCCTTGTTTGTTTAGCAAACTGTCTGGTAGGTTCCGCCTTGGTTGTGACAGAAAATATTCTAACCTAAGATTCCCTCCTTTGTCTGTGTACCTGCTAACTGAAACAACTGAGGTGACTGATAACAGAATCTGATCTAATTATGAAGGGCATAGTCATCAGTATAATTTGCATAACAATTGTATATTGTACATGGAAATATAAATTCTACATTCTTCATTGCTTTGGTATTTATTATTACAGAAATCAAAAAAGATAATCAATGCCAATAAAATTTCATTAAAAACTGTACATTGCCAAATGTAGGTGTTAGGAGTTAAAAGAAAAGTAGCCTTCCCCCTCCATCTAATGTTACAGTCCTCCTGGATCCCACTGTCCAATGGAAGGGCCAAGCTGGATAATGCAGTCAACACCTCCCTGATAAATGGTGACCACTAGTCCGCACTGGGGGGCCCTATCACCAGCATGCCAGCAGGATAAATTTAGGGTAATCCTAGGCTGGATATAGCAAACCAGAATTCTGGCTGTGAAATTTTCCACATTTTCCCAACAGAGTGGTATCTGAGGTTTGACAAGGTCTCCGATTCCTTAGGGGCGGGGCTGCACGATTAGGTTCTGATGTGGAAATGTTGACAAAAGGTTGCATACACTACCTTCTCTTCCATACATCAACCTCCTTGCATACATATAACCTCCCATCTAAACCCCTGGG
Source organism: Branchiostoma floridae (assembly GCF_000003815.2). NCBI lineage: Eukaryota > Metazoa > Chordata > Leptocardii > Amphioxiformes > Branchiostomatidae > Branchiostoma > Branchiostoma floridae. Next base: position 13,594,697 of record NC_049985.1, on the reverse strand, counting down.
GCACCAACATTACTCTTCCGAATTATATCACAAAATATCATTTTCCCAGAAAGTGATGAGTAACATGAAACACGGTTAACCAATCTTAACTGCACCTCAAGTACCAATCTATCTCTCCCTCTGAGCAACAGGTTACTTCCATCTCTCTCAGCGTCATATGTCTGTCCAATAAAGGGTCTTATATCTGAACCAATGTGGGTAAAAGAGCGGTGACTTACCACTTTAAGGAAGCGGTAATGGTAGGAGAGCCATGTTATATGAGTAACCTTTTGCTGCAACAGCGATGAAACCGAGCATGCAAAGTAATTACTTTTAAGTGCTAAAAAAATCAATAGCGTTTCATTAAACAGTCTCGTTTCATCCATCGACAGCTCCGCCGATTGCAGACCCCAGCGGGTCAACCTTAACGTTGAAGCGAGATGATTAATGGCGGGGTTAATTTCCCCAGTAGAATCCAGCGGAAGTCTACAGCACGTGTGGACATGCGGACAGATGTAAGACAAGTGTTTCTCTAGCCAGATGGAAATCTCCTCTGTAAATTTCCCCGCGCAATCCATCATAGAATCACGGTTATCAGACGTGAAATCAATCAAACTTGTAGTCCAAAACGCAACTCCAATGGCATCAGCCTGGAAAATGAAGTATAATCAGGTAAAAGTGCCAGGATGTAGCGCAGTTTTGAGGGTTTGTTTTTGAGTTGGACCATGTAGAGCAAGCTGACTCCACCCACTGAGAACTGATGAAAACTGAGTGGTTTTACATTTCAGGTAGTACCTGATATTGACACGAAACAAAAGCCATCGTTTATTATGAGACAAGATGACAACATATAGAAAACAGAACAGCTTTATGTATGATATACACTACTGGGACCGGTGAGGTAAGGTGAGGATACACTACTGAAGAATGGCTAATGCAAATGAGCTCAATTTCATAAGGTTTTTGCTCCATCTCTTAATGATAAAAAGTGGAATATTTTGTACATAAACCTTACACTAACAGCATTTCTTTACTCAAAGGTAAGACCTCTATCAGCGAGGTACTTTACCTCCGGAATTGCTTCAGTCAACCCAGCAATAGATTTAATGGACTGGTGTCCCATGATGGGCAAGGCGGGTTAGGGAACCCTGTCAACCAGAGAATACCTCAGGAGCTCCAAGGGTTGGGTAAAGGGTAGTTATGCATCTGATGGTAAATACAGTTTGAAAAATTGTTTCACATCAATACAACAAATGCAAAACCATCTTTAAACTTATGTCGATAAAGGTTAGACATCCTGGCGCATCTTCAGACTTCTTAAAAAAGTCTTGTATGAAATGATTTCTTCAATGTCTTGTGCAAAGATGCTGAATAGCTCACAACCAGATAAATTTATATTTCTCTTTCTCTAAGTCATTTCAGGAGGGTACATTGCATCATTACCAGGTACTGTCTTGCCAAGCTCTATACTGTGCACCAAGCTGCTATTTTAAGACTTTAACTTCAACCAGTCAAAAAAATCTGAACACCATGACAAGAAACAGATGGAAAAGTTCTTTCACAAGCCTAAAATGCTAGATTTAAAAATAAAATTGAGTGGGATGGAAAGGAAGATTAAAATGGAGACAGCCCTGCAGACACTGTGTCTATCCCTGTTCACTGTCGCATAAAAAGATGCACCAATTCAAGGGTCTGTGTGGGTTGTGTCTATCCCTGTTCACCGTCGCATAAAAAGATGCACCAATTCAAGGGTGTGTGTGGGTTGCCGTGCATGAGGATGGCATGCTGTCCACAAGACCTGTCAATCATCCCAGCAGGATAATTACTTTGATCCCAATTACCCAGGCTCTAAATAGATAATACATGGGGACAACCAAACAACCCCTGCTGGGGGCACTCTGTGGTCAGGGAGAGGTCTGTCACTCCCTGCAACTGTAAACTGTTTGTAGCCTGGTCTAATCTCCAATTGCAAGCAGATGTAGGGTCAGGCTCAGGGTTTCATGCATGCTTTCAGAGGCTTTTTATACTGTAAAATTTGAAACATTTCCCAATGGTTTTATACTTAAGATTTTCCAGGTGACCACACTTTTGCAAATTCATCACAAATCATTTCAAACTCCCTTTCCAACACTGATAGATAAAACCACAGTGAAGGTAAATGAATTTGCAGTACCTATCTTTCCAGTGGCCCTTTTATTTTGTCTTCTGCTTCATTCTGTCCTTTGAGGTTTTGTATAGGATGGCATTCTTCATCAAAAGTGACTGATCAATATCTTTGATTGGACTTTTCATCAATTCCCCTCACCATACAAACCTCCTGAGAGCAAAACCTGATTAGCAGTGAGAAATTCATTTTGCTATCATATCAGTGACATATCCAATACCATTTGATGATAAAACAATAATATTCTTTTGAATAGAAGCCTAGATCTACGTGTACATAGTCTACATCACAGTGGCTTTCTACGGTGTCATATGTCCTACAAATCCAAACAAAAGTGTTCCTCAGTGATCTGACATTTCTTCAGTCTGGCAGAAAATTTCAGCCCTGCTAAACAAAACTGAAATGATTAAGTCTGGCTCCACTAGTCTGAGCACCTGTTAGCTGGATCAGATCACAGTCGGATAACTCTTCTGGGTGATGAACACTGTGCACTGTGCACAAGAAACATTTCCTGGTGCAACAAGCTATAATACACCTTGGCAAAAACATACATGGAGTATACCATGGCATGTGGACTGGACTGAAAAATGGCTGTCCATTCAATTTTTTTCTTTTCATTTTTTAAAATCTATAACTTGCATTTTCCAAGCTCCAAGCCTAATCATTGCTTTTCATTGTATCCCCCCCCCCCCCCAACAAAAACACCTGCTGCATTGCTAATTGATAACTTGCTCTCACCTCAGCTATCTCCAACGGGAAGCATCCATCGAAGGTGAAAATTACTGGAGACAGTAAACTGATAATTACATCTATCTTAACCTCACTCAATATCTTGGGACATATCATGTTTTGCAACATGTAATCAATAAGCGCCCCAAATATTCATTTTGCTTATCTAATTATCAGTTGTCTCGCATGTCTGGCAAAAAGGCGACAAGAAACATATTACCAGTTTGTCAGATGTCAATAGAAAGACTGATCAGCAAGTAGAATCTTCCTTATCAATATGCTAATGATCGTGTGACACTGCCCCCATAGCAGTGTAGGGAAAATCGTTCAGAGACATGGTTTCCAGTGCAATATGGTCTATCAGGGAATTCCTTTTGTTGAAAGGTTGAACATTAAGAATTATTCTTCACTTTGAAAACCTAAAGAATCCCAATGGAGTCACTCTTTAACACTAATGCACCATTAGATGACTTTCCAATCTCTCAATTGGGGAAAAACGATCATGCTTCACCCTCGACCATGACATAATTGTAGCAGAGCTATAAGCACTTGAATAACTCAGCTTAGTAATGCCTAATACATGTATATCCTGATGAATTTGGGACACTTTTTAAATGGTGTAAAGGTATACATGTTACTTGTAGCAACCTTACATGGAACATGGCACCATAATCAATATCAATTAGCATAGACATTAAAGAAGGAAAATCTCTGCACCTTGTCACTTATATTTCAAACCCACTAAACATCAAAAAGGTAAATCAGAGTGGTAAGTTCCTACATTACACAACAACAACAGCAATGATACCTAAGCATGAGCAACTATCATCCTGTCCTTAACGACTTGGCTACCCTCCAAGATGGTATGCATTCCACTGCAATTCAAATCCACATCATTAGAAGCTGCATGGAGGATTACTCAATGAAGGAACATTACTTAGACAGGCTTACAAAAGGATTATACATATAATCATGCTCCTTATATTATTGCTTGGTAATGCTATTACCTATGGTACAAAGCCTGTTGTAAATCTTAGCTTTTACTTAGCAATGGTGGCTCACTGTGTGACAGATTATCAATATTGAAGTTGCTTTTTGTGATGATTGTTAGTGTTATGTAGGATCTTGGCTCTGGCAAACTTTTTTCTTATCTGTATCTGTATCTGTATCTGTATCTGTATCTACATGTATATAGCTGGTATAACCACCCTATGGCATAACACACCAGCTTTGCAGGCAGGTGGTGTGGCAGCAGCTGGTACATTGAACGACCTGTCGCTCCTAACTTCTGCACATCTATCTGCATGTGTTCTTTTAAACTATCCAGCAAAGATGCCTCTACTGTGCTTGGCGATAACAAATTTGGCTCTACAACTATCTGATATTGTTGTTGCAAGGATGGAGAACAGTACAATATTAAAGGTACATGTATTGAAGCACTAGTCTTGGATATAAAAAAAACCCAGAGGCTCCCTGATGGTTACAGTTACAGATGCTTGCTAATTTCACTTCCGAAAAGCTTACAGTTAGCCAAGTCGTCTTTTTCAAAGCATCTACAGTACCATATCTATCCTCTCCCCACCATAGTACTAGTAGTATCATTATCCCTAGGTCACCTAAGGTCATAGACAAAATCCAATTAAGTAGGTAAGTGAGGAAGTACCCTCACCTCCATTCATTATACCTGACCTGGGACATGACCTGATACCCACCTTTTCCCATTGACATGTGGGACATGTCATAGTACCTGTCTGCCATAGAAATGTGGGCATTGTTCTTATGATGAGGGTTAAGATATCCTGTATCACTATGCACATACCATTTGTTTCAAACTTAACCAGTACAGAACTATGAAAAAAAAAACAACTACATATATAACTATGCTTCTAGACTTCATCTACACATGAATAATGTTATATCTGCAGTAAGTGTGAACTCTGTGTGGGACCATTTTTCTAACATATCAAATATCAAAATCAATACACCTTGGAGTGACATGAAAAGAGATGAAAAAAATGTATTGTGATAAATTGTGATGAGAAATCTCTCTCTCTCTCTCTTTGCAGTTGCGTGCGTCAGAGGTGATGACTGCATAGATCTGGTGGCTTTGTAACACTCTTTAATATGTCAAGTACGTGACCATATTACCAACCACATCATGGTACAATATATGCTATCCAACTGATATCACGGAGCTGTCTCCAGCTTTAAATTATTTTCTGTCTCACTCATTACTTCTATATGGGAGGCCATGCTGTTAATTTTCCTTGTGAAATCTGTCATCTTTAGGTTATGAATATATATTTTCATCAATTTCATTGGGGATGGGGGGAGATTTTTGTCTGTCTTAAGAAGATAATTTCCATCTTGAAATGAAGAGATGGGTCCTGGAGACAGTCTGTGATATCATCACTAGAGTGGGGGGAGCATGTACAAGAAGACTTAGGTGCACATGACTGCAAATGATGACTGATGCTTAAAAAAGTTCATGTCACTCAAAATAACCGGGATGTCAAATCCCTTTAGTACAATAACTACAGTCTGAAACTTCTGTATCCACAAGTGAGGCATTCCCTATCAGAGTGCTGTATATCACGGCCAGTTAATGATCATCGGTGGAATTACCGTGTCTGTGTAGAGTGGGTGATTGATAACTGAATGTTGTACACTTGCAATTAAATCCCCATTACATGTAGATATGTTGAGCAGGGTACAGCCATGGAAATCCCCTAGAAAGGCTGGCTACATCAGGTGACCTTAGATATGCCACCTTCTGACAATGCAATAGGAGGGGGGAGGGGCTGTTGACGGGCAATTAAGCTTGAATAGCAGCGGGCAGCTTTAAAGGTGGCAGGTTGTACGGGCTTGCCCCACATTTGCTATTCAAAGGGTAGTGAAGCGTGGGGTAGACATACATGTAATGTACCGGACATCTCAGTTGTCACGTCTTCATGAATGGTGACATACAGCAACAAGATAATATGTATGACAATTTTTTTTCAGTACAACACAATGCAGCTGACTCGTCTTGTAAAGATTTTCATAACTCAGAACAAATATATGAATTTATGATACACTGTCATGAATATTTTGAATGACGTGTAATATTGGAGGTATTTTTTTCCAATCTAGTAGACAGACGCTGTCCAATGCTTGCTCAGGTGTCTAGTTGACACTGGCTCCATTGTAGCTAACCTGTTGCTCAGAAGTGAATGGAGGGGTCAAAGACAACAATAGGCAACAATTACGGTGAATAAAATGTAAAAATCATGCCGCTGATTACACCAGACTGCCGTCAAAGGGAGAGACAAGGCTGGGTGACCTGGGCGTTTGTGCGAGGGAAAGCCTAGCTGTGTCTGTGGTGGGTACAAACCCCCAGCCTTTGTATTCCCTTTGTTTTGGCATGTTTATGTAAATATGAGGTGGGGTGGCAGGAATGCTTTATCAGTCGGCGCTGTGTTCGGGTTCAAAGCCTGCCAAATCATTTGTTTGTTTTCCTTTCAAAGGAGGTACCATATACATGGTTACCCAAACCTAAGTCTTTCAGGTTTCAGACTTTTAAATGGTGTCTGGTGGACCACAGAGGTAGCGTACCTTCCAAATTGTTGCTGACTTAAACTATCTTCATCACACATGATTAAATATCTAGCATTCATCTAATAAAAAGAGGTTGAGCTTGTTTTTTCTTTCAGTTGAATCTTCAATTATTATAAAGCAAAGTCTGTAATGTCAGACTCTTTGCCGTGTACATTTTCTATTTTTGGTTTTCTATACAATGGGACTCAAGTGAAAAGTGCTTTCATGCCAGTAGCCGTAGACAAATCTGACTGACCTGCCCCCTAGCAGGCCAATCTATATTGCAGCAACTATGTTTTATGGGCCAAATACCCATTCAGTCCACTTGATATCAATCAACACTTTGGCCAGAAAATACTGGTTCAGTTAAAACTTTATTTGTTTTATCCCTGTTTTTTAATGCTTTCCTTTGATCTTAAATGTTCAAATGTAGAAGCAGTACTTCAGTAGTAGTCATCCTTAGGCCTTCACCTGAAGTATATTGGCAGGGATGTTAAGTCTTCTTGATATGGGTCGCAGTGATCGATCGAGAAATTGCATCCATATGGCGGTATTTTCTCAAAGAAAAGAAATCAATGTCTGAGACCTGCCAAGGAAAGTGATAGCCTTCTTTGACAGGGTCATACTTGTCAAGCTCTGGATTCCTTCCCAGTGAAGTACTAATCTTAGATGGTCTGTATGCTGGCCCACACTCTAGCTGTCCGTAACACAACTATAACTCTGTGGAAATGGGATAGCAAGAAGAGATATGGTGCATTCAATTGGACACTATTGCTAATTCAAAGGAAAGACCATTTGGTTGGTTTTATAGGCTGTTACCGCACATACTTTCTGTATTTCCCCTGTGTTTATATCTGAAGAAACTTCTTCGCTACAGCGCTTTGGCAAATGGAACTAGATTCCAATCAAAAAGGTGTTTTTAAGACCTATATTCTGTTAATCAAGTTTTATTTACACGGACAAGGGAAATTAATCTTGTGTTTCCGATTGGGTGGATGTTCTCTTTTTTGAAATAGATGTTGGCCGAAGTAACCCACAAATACTATAAAAAACAATTTAACTGCAAATGCATGGACATTGGCATTTTCAATACTAGTACATGTATTACATTTTGATTATACAGATACATGTATATACAGTAGGAATACAATTTTCCATTACAACAGAAGTAAAGAGAACATTCTGCAACATTTTCATCACTCAGATAAAAAATCTTATGTCCCTTGCCAGCAAAAAAAGAAGGCTGGGTCAGCAGGATATTGCTATGGGTCGGCCACGTAACGAGAAACAGAACATTTGTTTTCCTAAGCCTAATAAGGCACACAGTTATAACCTGTTTCCTTTCCGTTTTTTGACCTGTATCACGTGACAACATTTATCAAACAGTACATTGACTTGATCTGGTTAGTGGCTTTATGACCAAGGCAGAACTGAAATGTCAGAGACATAAATTATGAAGCTTCCACGTCATCTTGTATAATTGATGGCTGGTCTAAGAAAGGATAAATGGGATGGAGGAAGATGGTTATCTCTAGGTGACACTACAGTAAAAACAACCATCCCTCTTCCACTGAAGGCTAAACCCACAGCAATTAATTATCATGATTGGAATAGTGTGCATCAAAGGATCTGCATGATTACTGTTCTAAAATGTTCCCAAGAAGATGGGATCAAGAAAGTATTGACTTTTTTAGGCAATGAGTAAAGATATGCGAGAGATTTCACACCAATAAAAACAAGAGACGTAATGGTTGAAGACCGAGAATAAGAAAATAAGACAATCATAAAGTGCTGTAAAAAATAAGTATGCCATGAAACATCTTCTTGAAAAACCAGCTAAGCCTTAGTTTTTGTGGCTTTACTCTTGCTTTACTTCTTTAGTTGGGGTCTCCATAAATTCAGGATTGTGTGACAAAAAAAAAAGCTTTACGACTTGTGAATAAGAAGTGTAGCATGTCGTAGTAGTAGTAGTAGTAGACTGGTTTATTGAGCAATATGCATAATAGTCCTCCTGGCAGCCTATAAGGCTGAATTGCGAGGATATTACAAGCATGATCCATTCAAAATACATCAATTAGACAAACTTTATGAACATTATTAAAACAATGGGTCAATAGTTACTACTTAAAATACAATATCGACGTAATACAAATTTGTTACGTTCAAAGAATCCCGCTATTTACAGGCTTAGACTTTATATAGACTTTTAAAACAAGACAACTTTGTAAAAAAAGAGTTTGTAAGTCCGTATGATGTCCTAATTCAACACTACTTGTTTCAGACAAACACACGTTTCCATGTTCGACCATACTAGAGCCACTTGTCTTGGTTCCATGGGAGCCCACCCTGATCAAATGTGCTGCTATTTTGGCTGCAATGTAATGGGAACTGTCAGAGTTAAAGGCACCAATCACTTTGCGGTTCTAGCCAATAACATCGTAGCACAGGCAACAGGAAATGGACCATTGGTTTAACTGCATAAATGGTCCCTTTGTAGCAATTAAGGCAACTACATAAGACAGCTTTAACAGCGCTGTAAGATGACTTATGATACGCCATGTCTGTGTTAATTTTTCATCCGACACTGACCCTCGGATTACCTTTTGCAAACGTACCCAAGGAATTGTGGGGGATGTCATTTGAGACGGATGATAACTGTCAGTTTTGTGAAATTCATGACACCCACAAAACTGCCAGTGTGTCATCAATATTTCTTCACAAACACTTCCAAGGGACCAAGTGCAGCATCTCGGACATTTAAGACCAAGTTTAGGGCTTGGTATTGATTTTAAATCAACCTTTATGATTATAAAGCTGCATTTCACGCTCCCATAGCTTTACCTTATAACAAGGTGAATTTACCATACAGTATTTCCTGATTTGACATACATGTACTAGCTAGAGGAATTATTTGGTCTTCAAGATTTTAAACCAAGAAAGCTACAAATTTGTAAATCATAACATGTTCAACACAAAATTATCTGTGTTAGTTAAACATTTCATAAAACAATGACAGTTTCTGTATAACATGTACAATCCCTTAGATTAGTTAGAAGACAAATCTTGGGGAAGATTTCTAGATTTGTGATATTAAAGATTGAGGAAAGCTCCTTGATTGAAGTAAAGTACATGTAATTATCAACTGGTGCAGGTACTATACAAGTTTCCCATGCGAAAGGTTTTTTAGGTGATATGTCGAAATTAATGACCGCATTAACTTCTTGTTCACAAATAACAAATCTTACTTCACCTACAATACATATATCTATTATAGACCCCATCTAATTCTTAAAACTTTCATATTCTTACGCCTTTAAGTTATAGCACACTGACACCAATTAAGAAAAATTATGCATTCACCAAAGTGAAACCATCCTATTGATTTTTTCTCTTCTACCATATCTCTTGCATTTGGTTGGCTCAACTGTCCTTTGAAGGCCATTATCAATTTTCACGGTTTCTGTAAAAGAGCTTCACGCAGGTATCATTTGTTACGGGGCATTAGTCTGCAATCCTAATCTTCAGGGAACAGTTACTGTAGCAGTCTTGTAAAGCAACACTTCCTGATGCCTTAGGTATATAATGCATATAATACTTTAAATACGTCTACTACTGTGTGTTTCTGATAAAAAAACTATTGTGCTCTTGCAACAGTTACAACATGTAGTTGTGGTACAAACCAGAAAGAGGACACAGCTTTCCTCTATGTTATTTGATAAATTTTAAGACCTTTCTGGAAATTGGTCATTCATATTCTAAAATGTAAGGATGTCCCCGTAGCTCAAGAGGTTGCAGCCTCTGAGTTGAACCCCCTTGTTTCAATTAGGCCCCAGTTTAGCTCTAGGAAGAATATCTAGGTCTTTCAGAAGGGGTGTAAAATGGGGTCCCGTGTTCGCATAAACCTTTAAGCCAAACTTTATTAAAAAAGGATAGAAATAAAACGGATGGCAAACTGTTCATCTGACTAAGGAACAGCAAGGCTGATGTCAATCAACTGAAAAGAATGAGCTCTGGACTATAAAACAGCTGCACCATACAGGTAGACAAGATGTCTGGCAAATGAAAAAAAAGTAACACAATCAATCTACCTTCTATGCAAATCATGGCCAATTGTTCAACACAGTGACAATTAATAACAACGCATTCCAGCAATGAACTATATACATATTACACAAAAAATCTAGTAATTAAAAACCTCCATTGTTATATTCTATAAGTACGTAATCACACTTCATACATACATCTATATGGGGGTACATGTAAGGGCATATACATCTGAAGTCTAAATCAAGCTATTGCATAGTTTTCTTGAATCTTCTCTATTTTCATCGTATTGACAAGGTTCATCTATTTTCCTAGTCAGAAAAATGTAACATTTTGTCAAATTTGAATTGCTAAGACATGTGTCCACCTGAGTGTGCTACAACTCTGAGATTTTAAACACTCTAGAAGTACATCTGTGAGAGGAATACTGGCCACCTCCCTCAGATGTACAGCACCTTTAGCCTCCAGCCTACAACAGGGTTGGTTCTCTAATTGTACATGGCCGCTTCTAATGCTGACATTTCCTCATTTCCTGAGCGCTGTGGTCTCCAGGGGGAGGGGAGGCTAACCCATGCACAGGTGTGCTCCTGGAGTTTAAATTAAAGCCATCATTTTCCATCAGGAGATAATGGGCGACACCCGACCCCGCGCTCATTTGTCTCCATGCCAGGTAGGACCTGTGGAGTGGTTAGTGAGCTGCGTACTGATGGATGGACGGGAGTTTCATTGTGCTGCAGATGTTGGGCCATTAAAGCCCTGTTGCTGCTTTGTTACTGCAGATATTTTCAACACTGTATGTCAATCTTCATATGGCATGTGGAGGTACTGTCCAGGCTATTCGAATGTTTACAAGCACTTACATTATAGACCAGCATAAGAACGATATGCGAAGATTTTCTACAGATTAGTCTTTGATTGATAGAAACAAAAGAATGTTCAACAATATTTGTATGTCTAGCAATATTTCAACTCTAGCTGTTACCGGAAGAGTCGATGTTAACTTTAAGGGTTAACTTTTTAAAAATTCAATTTTAGAACGGTCCATTTTTGCATAGGGAGGAAGATGGAGTGACATATGCTGTATTTGCTCACAGGCAAATGTTGGCCTCCTTAATTGTTATCATTTCTGGGTGAAAAATATGCAAATCATATCAAAGTCATTGATCAGATACAGTACACAGTGGATCTGAAGAAGAAGAAGTGGATAATGGTCAAATTGCACCATATCTTTTGAAGTACCATGTCGATAAACTCTACATTTACCAGTAAAATGCAAAGCTTCTTTCTTGATATTATAAGTTAACTCTAGATTGGTCTCCCAGTGTACTGAAGATGAGTTATTTGCATGCTGGGTAACACTCTTTCATGTAGGTAATCGGTATGCAGAGAAATCCTTGCTGCATTACCTCTTATTTCAAATCTATATCGTACTCAGTCTACAATTTTGCAAGCTGATCCGCAAAATCTTTGAAGTGCTAAGGGGAAACTTGAGGCATCATTCCGATACACTGAGCAAGGATATCGGAAGATTTGAAAGAAAACCTTGACCTGAGGTACATACTTAATGATTGACTGTGCAAATTCTTGTAGAGAGACTGACATACACATCACATTCTACAGCTTACATATTTGACATTTTTTATATATTGATAACAGAATTAATCTAAGCAATCAATTTGCAGTAACATTTAGCAGGTGCATATGTATGACATTTCAAACCTTCTGCTTTCCAACCACCAGGTTATATAATCTTATCAATTTAAGACAGATATCGAAACAAAGTTGTCAGTTCTAGAAATCAACAATTAACAGCAATGGACAAAACAAAACAAGACTATTCTATATTTTGTATCTCTCTCTCTCTAAAAAAAAACTTCATGTTCAGTGGGCAAATAAACCTACCACTTAAGAGCGGTGGCAAAACAAGTTATCAGTTACAGAAATGAACAATCAAAATTCAGAACATTTCCGAAGAACCATACGCATGGTCAACAACAGTTGACAAAATACAGTCAAACCTGCCCGAGCGACCACCTCTTCTCAGCGACCACCTGGCCATTTCGACCGCTTTTTCTCGGTCCCGATTTATTTTCCCATTGACGTAAGCATTAAGCGACCTTTTCTCAACGACCACCTGGCCAACGCGACCGCGACCGGCCCGAATTGGGACCCATAACGACCGCATCATTTTCAAAATTGAGGTTTTCATCGATTTTTGATGATAACTAGCGCGATTTTGTGCCGAAATCGGCCAGTTTGCGTCGGATTTGGGGCTTAAATTTACAGTTTACAGTGTGTGTGTTGCATTTGACATTAAAGACCTCGCTTCTTTGCGTGCGTGCAGTGTGCTTTCTATTTGCCATTAAGCACAACGGAAACCATTTTTACTTTGCATCGGGCATGTTTTGAGTCGATACTCTTCTCAGCGACCACCTGTCAAAATCGACCGCTTTTTTCCGGTCCCCCGGATGGTCGTCTTGGGCAGGTTTGACTGTAGTGCTGTACTTCCACTTAACAGAAATGGCCAAACAAGTTATCAGTGATAGAAATCAACAAACCAAATTCAAAACATTTCTGAAGGACCTTACGCATGATTTACGCAAATTGACAAAACAATTCTATATTTTGTAACTCCGGAAAAAAGTGTCCACCTGTCCTGTTTTGATGTAAACATGGTCGGACAGTCCAGCCTAAACAGACATGCTGATCATCCTCTTCCATTATCTACCACAAAATTCCCTGGGATCCTCCGGAAATTGGGTCCATGGCGACCATTCCCACAGGAGGAAACTGTAGACTAGTCTGTGGTTATTGTGTCAACCACTGCTTCTGGCACTTCTACTACTAAAACAAAACAGAAGTTCTTTATCTGATCAAATCCTACTGGGATAGTTTTCATCTTTTTCTTATCAAACTAATCCTGTTAGCACTCTTAAGTGTTGCTTACTCAACAGTTACTGTGCAAAATCCAAAGAAAATTACCTACTTATAATACTGTTTCAAGCTAGGCCCATTCACTACCTGAAAAAATATATCACTATCTGAAGACATTATGGAATTCCAAGCAAAAACATGTCAGGTTCACTTGCCCCAAAATTTTGAGAGAGAAAAAAATACATGTCTGTAATGAAGAATTGGATTAAATCTTAAGTAATAAGATCCAGTATTTCTTAGGGCAATGTCACATGACATAGGCAGGTAGAATATCATTTTCAAGTTGATTAGACAGTGGTTTGCTTTTCATTTAGTGGCTGTAAATAACATCAGATCTGTAACTGTTGGGACGATGACAACTTACAGCATCATTATATCATTTTCTTATGCAAATAATAACAGTTATCCTTAGAACACTATTTCCTTCCCTTCGAAATGCCTTTAATTTAAATCACAACAGTGAGGGGTCATCCAAAGCAAGTACTGTACATCTTGTCCTGAGTATGACCAATGCTTTGATTGACATGACCTAATTATTCTGATCCCACCAATCCTGGTTAGCCCCTGTATTACTGCCCACAACATCAGACTTTAATCAAGGACGCACCCACTACATGGAAGCCACAAGTGATTACATCAAACAGGAGGAGACTTCAATAGCCAATGATACTATTGATAGTATGGAGGGTGGTAACAGTATCAATACTATCACCATGATTACCATACTCCTTATACATGATTCAGTTTCCCAACCCAGACACTTTGTAGCAGGTGTAATCAAGATTTTCAATAGATAGTAATTGTATGGCATAGGGCTAAGCACTTTTTACAGCTTTTTTAAAAACTTTGTATGTCCAAGACAGAGAAGCACAAGTCATGCTGTAACAAATATTATTGTAACCAATGAAATGCATTCGTATAGCAAAATCACAACATTGGGCGCTGTTCAACTTGTGCATCTACAAAATTAACTTTTCCAAAGGGACTTTATTTTTTTTTCCAAAAAATAGGAGCGAGCGAATCCGTGAACCAAGAAATTAAATTGGTGTGGCCTTAAAAAGGAAAATGGAGTGTTTGTCACGGTTCTATAAGTTCACACTAACAGTTGAAACTGCAGAGCAGGGTTTTAGCTTTACGGTTTAAGTCTACGTTAGGGGAGGGAAACCATACTAAGTACTGTAAATGCAGAAAGGTTCGCGGTGGATTAATGTTCGCGGTTTTCGCGGTGACCACTTCACCGTGAACTTAAAGCCATCGCAAAAATTTTTCTATTATAGAATGAGACTACAGTTTATGGTGCTACCGCGAGCTTAAAATTTTACCCTTGAAATCTTGAAAAACGGCTCAGGCCGAATGATGTATCAAGGTTAAATAAAGGTTGAAAAAAAAAAAAAAAAAAAACCACAGGGAAAAGTCCCTTTTCCCGCTACTGCGAAATTAAATCCCCACAGTAACTACCATGGTTGTCATTGTTTGTTTCTTACATTTTGTAACTTTACTTCCACTGATGACAAACTAACAGGACACGACAGGTGTTGTACAAGCACCGTTCTGGTAATTGGACACAGCGTACGGGCGGAAGTATCCAGATCCGGTTGCAGCTGGTTCTGTGTAGATTTCCTTGTGATCGAATTGAAAACATCAGCCTTTGGAATAGCTGAGATTCTCCCTGCCAGATGAATATGTGAGAGTGACAAGACATACAGAGTGGAACGGGGTATTCAAACTGATGGAAAACAGTGATTTTTTTTGTATGTAATGAATCCATTTCAATGAATAGTAGTCATCTATATATCATAACTTTGAAGATGAAAATTCTATTGTTTCTTTTCCCTGCAACATTTTTCTACAAGTGTCAACTGGAAGTGTTATCTCGCTGGCTGTAGACTGTCTAGAACCTATCTAGTCCCTTGACCTCCAGGTTGTTTGGGGGACAGGGTAGACATGACGATTGACATCTAGGAACAATGTCTCCAAATTTTCGCCAAATAACTTTGTTTGAAGTACCTATTGTGACCTTCCTATGACAGTGTTAAACTGATAGGACAGAGGATTCCAAACATTCTAGGAGAACGGAGGTCACACGCTAGCCTGGATACCAGACCCCAGCCCGATCTCAAAAATATCTATCTACAAGTATCTATCTCACACGAAAATTATCTTCGAGATCGGGCTGGGGTCTGGTATCCAGGCTAGTCACATGCCAGTCTGGGGTATAGCAACAAGATACTTTTTCAAGATTGTTCAACTATTTGGTGATGGGAGTGTCAGAGGAAATCAAGTTGACACTTGGCATTGAACACTTGGCCGTAATACATGGCAGACCAAGGTTTATGTAATCATTAGCAACTGCTATCAGCACATCAATGGTGAAGTATCGTTCCCAAGGAAATTAAATACACACAACGCTGATCAAAACAGCAGTCTGGTGAAGCTCGTGTACACTGAAGGGAGGTTATACTGGCTTATAGATACAGATACTACAAAATGAAAGTACCCAACAGTATGTATGTTTATACACCGGTAATGTACTTCAAAGAACTCTTGGATACAATAATACATGAATGTTTGTGTGATTGAAATCTACAAAAAGAGATTAAACATAATCTCTACAATTACTACTTTCAGTCAATCTAATATAGACTTGGACATGAAAGACCTCTACAATACATAATCTCTAAAAACAGCAGTACTCTTGTTAATGTTATACTTCAAGCTATATGCTTAGCCGACACATATAAATTATCCCCTTGCGAAGACGTATTTGTTAATCCCATCAATAAATCCTAGCATTAGAAAACGATAAAACGGGAAGTTGAGAAAATCAAGCAACCTCCTGTGATGTAAATGACCCATTTTATGGTGCATTTGAGTATGATGAGGTGCTGATAGGAAAACCAGGCATTAGTGAGGAGTGTGTTCCACAGGTCACTACCAGGTGGAGGATACAGATATTGTGCTTTCTGTACAACATTGACTGTCAAGAATAATGTCAGGATTAAAACGTATATCCTGTCTGAATTGGAGGTACATGAGCTACATGATACATACAAGAAGAAGACTGGATTTTCTGCAAGTAATGATCATCTGGGAATAGTTTTATCAGGTTGGAATGTAATGTACATTGTGTACATACTGGAGTTTTATTGAATGTACACATTACAGTACAATGTAATTTTACCCACCAATGTTTCTATAGTCTACCAGCTATGTAAACCTTACTTATGATAAGGTCAGTAATGACTGGAGACAGCATTCTTGCTGTAGTCATCTACGGTATTGTTGAGAACCTCATATCTATCCAATCATCACAGCCCTGAACTTCCGAGGCTGAAGAAGTTACAAACAGGCTAGTCCATCACATTGGCAGGTAAGAATGAGGTTTGAAAAGATGAATATCAAGACAATCATAATGCCAAGAACTGCATCTCCCAGTGTCAATGTATGGTAGCTAATGGACTAAATTAAGTTTACAAAGTTTCCATTGTAAGTTTGCATGTACAATTATGTAGTTGCAGAAAACATTTACTTTTTTAACCTTTGCCAGAAGATTATGTTTTGAATGTGTTTGTCTGTCTTTGTGTTAACAGTGTAACTCGACTAGCCTTGGATGAATCCTTATGATATTTGGTAGGTGGGCAGGGATCAGGAAAATGAAGGTCAATGCCCCCCTAGTGGCTTGCAAAGGTACTGCAGCAGAACATCCATTTGTGATATCTTTTAGTAGGTATTTTGGTGGTATTGTCCCTGGTTTAAGAATACAATGGACATCATACTACATGGCATGTATAACTCGAGAGTACTTGGATTTGCTCCTGTTTAAGCCTTGGCCATGACACTGACTCTCACATTTCAACACTTACTCCTTAAACTGTATGTCATCAAAATAGTCTGACACTTCTCATCACCCCATTACACAACCATGCCTGGTATGCTGAAAAGCTGCGTTCCCATTATATTGATGATACACATGAACTTTGTTCGGCGATTCTTCAGCCGCTTTGACTATGTCAAACAAAAACATCTCAAAGCCGATCCAATCTGATTAGAATACCTTACACATACTGTGACATCTTAAAGTTTGTAACAGTGAATATAGTTGTCATACCAATGACTTTGTGCACCAATTTGCAACTATGTTGGTGAAACACTTTTTTGACATCTGTAAGCCTTTTTTCTACCTTAGGCCTCAGCAAGTAAATGTTATGGATGACATCCTCCAGAGACTCTAAATTTAGTGAGATAGCGCGGGGAAAAAACAAGGCGGACCAAAAATAACAAGATTCCTACATATCCAAATTTTGAGATCATAAACCTTACAAAACAATTACTAGTATCGAGCTGACAAAACATGATATCACAAGCAATAGATCTTTTATTCCTGTATTCAACATCACCTGTCCTTGTCGTTGTGTATCCATGTCCATTCATCAATAACTAGAAGTCAAGAATGATTGTGGAAAGAGCTTGTCCTACCATCATTGTCATACCAACAAATCCTGAAAAAAGTTTGTCATACTATCATGGGTAGCAAGTATACTGGATATTCATATGCAATTGAACACCTTATAGATTGTCTACACTTGCCATAAAACACAAGCAATTGCAAGACATTCACGACATATTTGTCAATTTGCAGAATGTTGATTTTCTTGTTTTTTCATTTTCAAATCAGCCAAAAATTAATGCGCGCGCTGATGTCATCCATAAAATTTACTTGCTGTGGCCTTACTGACTTGATTCATTTATTTTCAAAGATCAAGAACCGAAAAATTGGATCAGTGATGCCGAAACCTGTTTGTTTTTCCTTTTGCCGTCATGGATTCTTATGCCCCCCCATTACACAGGAACTTAAGCAATGTTAAGTATCTTTTATAAGGTCTAGTCGTTGTACAATGGGTTCTTTAGTGTAAGTGGTCAAAACAACATTTTTGTACTGCCAAGGGAACATTGGAGTAAATCAGCAAAACTGGTTTAAAACTGCTGGTCAAGTACAAGTAATTTCTTTACTGTAAGGGTGATGAAAGAGGTAGCAAAGCACTACAAATTTCTGAAATGAAACTTCTTTATGGTTATTCAAACATCTAAGAACTTGAGAAGGAAAAAGATAATCTAGATGACTCCAGCTTCGTCAGCATTTCACTAGAAACAGGTGCACGGGAAAGTTGACTGACAGCTTCCAGAGTACAGGAAGGAGAAACTGCAGACTATCATTTCTCATGTTCAAGTTCACGGACTGGTAACAACAGGAAAAAAAGTGTGGCAATTAAAATTATTGCCATGGCGACGGTTTTATTGTTTATAAATATCAAGGATTGTTGTTATCAATGGGTTTTAATAGTCGTATTCCATTCGCCTGGCGATTAATGTTTAGAGAGCATTGCTGTCAAAAGGGGTTCTCTTGTGAGTGAAGGGTGAACTAATAATGTGAATGCTTCTCATCAATTTTACAAATCAGACCTTCATTTACATAAATCATATCATCAGTTGATCATCTTCTCTAGCTAAATAACAATATGCTAGAAATATCAAAGTCTTGGCAAAGAAAGCTATTGTAGTATTTTCTAATAATTTATGTAAATGAGACCCTAATTTACTTGATGTATGTCTAATAACGTTCAAATATCGTAGTTGCCAAATGTTGCAAGAATGAAATTATCATCATCAACCACTTTGATATTATAACAATTTCTCAATGATTATGCAAATTAGATAACAATTTGTATCATTTTATGTCTATCTATATTTCTCTATTTCTAAATTACATATGCTATATGTTTGACTGAGTGTCCTATTACGCGGCTATGAATTAATAACTGATGTAGAGTAATACGCGCACTTACGCCTCTAGATACGGCCGTTTTTCATGGTCCGGATGCGGCGCACCACTTAGAGCAAGTCACACATGTTGAACTAGAGTTCCACGACCCCATACCTTCGTCATTAATTATGCAAATAAGGCTCTCATTTGCATAAATTATATAACTTGATCATCTCCTTCACCAAACAGACGTGCGCAATATATGTTAAGAAAGGAGGATTTTGTCGCTTTTTCTGATAATTTATGCAAATAAGGACCTCATTTGCATAATCAATATTCAACGATGTTCACCTGTACATAACTTCCAAATGCTACAAGTATGAAATTCCCGCCATTTACCACAATGACATGAAAGCATTTTCTCATTAATTATGCAAATTAGGTCTTTATTTTGCACAATATATATCTATCAATATTCTCTTTTTAAGTTACAAAGGTCACATGTTGCAATGGTCCTATAATTGAACTGAGCATGTTTAGACGATTTTCCAATCAATTATGCAAATTAGCTTCCAATCTGCATAATTGATATAGAATTATATGAAGCATCACGTAACCTATCCACATACTAAAAATCATAACAATCCGTCAACCCCTTCTTGAGTTATTCCCTTTCAAAGTCTGACACTACACCTGTCCTGCAGTTCCAAAACAAGCCGCTAGGGGGCCCAAACCTATACCACTTACTCACGGCATCAAAAGCTGTCTACAACTTAAAATTCATAGCCGCAACATGTCCAGAACTCGAGATATCAAACCAGGAAGTCCCGCTGCAGTACCGTAACAGGCCGCTAGGGGACCCAAAATCTAATCGTTTCCAGGTCTCAACAAGACCTACCCACATACCGAATATCAATACAATCCATCCAGGCGTTCTAGAGTTATGGTGGTCTTCTACAAACACACACACATACAAACGCTACCCAAAATATAACGTTCCACGGGCAAACCTACCTCATAGGTCCTATCAGAAGTTGGTGGGGTCACGTGGTCTTTTGGTTACGTATGCAACGCATGCCGAGTGCGTGCCCTCAGTCGGTTTTTGTCGCAAAATCGCACTTCGGGTACCTTCCGCATCCGTCGGAAATCACCGTCGGAACTTTCCGCTCTCACTCGGGTTCTTCGGGTCACACACGGAACACCGACCCGGGCGCTTCAGCACGGGCGATCCGACAACAATACCTTGGCCTACCGCCCAAGGGCTGACCGCACTCTCGGACCTCTCTCTCATTTAACAAAAGTGGTGTCGACGTGCGGTTTTCGGCATCATATTCGTCACTAATCTACCTACCGGGGAGATTACTGTGATTTTGGACACCGCTTTCGTTTTTATTTTTATATCATCTCAAAGTTTGGACATACAAACATGGCGAACGTACCTTGGAAAGTGACCTTCTTTCAGTGAAATTTCTAGAAACCACACCGACTGTGCCAGGCAGGCGGCCTGCCCGCCCTAACCCGGGAGCCTCAGCTCCCCCCCCCCTACTTTTGCCCCTCGCGGGGTCATTTGGGGGTATCCTATGCAGATGCAGACTGACAAAGATGGCGCCTTCCTTTTACGCCGCTCTAACGTTTCCGCATGGAAAACAATTTACGGCGCATGTTTGGACATGTCTGAGAGGCAAAGTTTCGCCGAAATTTTGAATCGGCAAATCGAGCCGCCATTTTCCCAAATGCCGCACATGAGGCGTTTTGTCGTAAATGGACCAGACCAAATTCTGACAGGTGTGTGCCCGTGCGTTCTTTAATGGCGATGTTAACTATCACATCGCTATCTCACAACCCCACATGTTATACATCATTTAAGCTCAAACAATGCTTGTTTCACACATTAGTTTGCATTTTTGAAACAAAGATATCAAGGGTGAAGAAGGCCGCACCAAACTTTCCAAACTCCAAACGAACGAACCCGGAAGTGATTTCCACGACTCACGGGTCATTTTCCGAGGAACATATTTCAACCATCCTTTATCCCCTGTTTCAAATGTTTACATTTCCATGACCACCATACTACATACTACAATTCTGGTACGTCTGAAGTACTAGGCTTTTCTCAATTTTGCACGGCGATCAATCGAAAATCGCCTCGCGAGAATACACTGCTGTGCACACGTATATGTGCCCTGGTACCTGGTACTGGAAAGCATACCCGTGGAGGTAATGGTTCAGTCCGGTATGATGCGCGGCAACACCCGGAAGTGATTTCCACGACTCACGGGTTATTTTCCGAGGAACATATTTCAACCATCCTTTATCCCCTGTTTCAAATGTTAACATGTCCATGACCACCATACTACATACTACAATTCTGGTACGTCTAAAGTCCTAGGCTTTTCTCAATTTTGCACGGCGATCAATCGAAAATCGCCTCGCGAGAATACACTGCTGTGCACACGTCTGGATAGCATACCCGTGGAGGTAATGGTTCAGTCCGGCATGATGCGCGGCATGATGCGCGGAAAAAAAATTCCTGAGATGCCTGTACAGTTTTTAGAATTCTTTGCAAATGGTCGCTCACTATACTATTAGGCTCGCCAATCAGGCGTCGCCAATATCCTGCAAAGGCTTGTGATGTTTCCAAAGGAAAACATTGTTTTACTGGCCTGTTCTTTTTATTTCTTCTGTCTTTAGCCAATCAATGTGCTTGTGTGTCAATCAGAATTTGGAACTGCTGATGACGTCTCAAACGTGTGGTATATACTCTGAATTTTTAAATTTCTTTTCCTATCATTTTTTTTCGGGAAATATCCTGCATTTTTTTAAAAATGTTGCCATTCTAGTTTAATCAATTTCCTGTAGATTTTGTGTATGATTATTAGAGTAACAATACAAACTGTATGTTTCAAACTTTCATATCTATTGTACAGGTAGGTGATAACATTTTGAAGCATGCATTATCATAATGTACCAGTGCAATGATTTTTTACTTCACTGTGCCAAATTGGTTCTTCTGAGATTATGTTATCCACAGTAATACTTTTTCAAGGATAAGTTCCAAGGCTAAACAGATCCTTAGAGATACATAAAATTCAGCAGGGGGCCTTGGAATGAACCTGCAACTTTGTTAATGGTACTTTTATGCAGTGTACTCCAGGTAGACCTTGGCTGGTTCATGTGATCTCTATCCGGAAAGTTAGAAAACGTGAGACAGAAGTCAGGGACTAGAGAGAGAGTGTTCCACTGAGGGTCTGAAATGTCTCTGCAGTCACAAATCACAAACCTGTGGATTATAACTGGCCTTGGTGTGGTGTGCAGGGATCAAAGTTTAACGAAAATGGAGAGATACACAACAGACTGTTTGAAGTTTCCGTGTCATTACACTTACAGTAAATGTCTAGCACTTGTCACTGCACAACTTACAAGTGACTATACGTCAAGAAACTGCTCCATGGGAAATATGAAAACTGTTCGTTTGTGCAATACACACACTCTGTAATTATTTTCACAGTCAATTCAAGTTTCAGTAGGAAAGATACAAATCATTTTCAGACTCACAGCAAGAATTTATTAATAAGCAATTAATACAGAGCAAATTTCTGGGTTGTAATACTAAAGTGCTGTTAGGGGGCAATAATGTTACATCTGCATACTGTTTCACAGCTTGACTTTTTTGGAGATTAGAACAACTTCACTTAGACACAGACTAATAAGCAAGCAGCAAAGTAAAATAGAATACAGGAATAATTGATCCAATATTGCTGTCATCTAAAACTGTGTATGCAAGAAAACACCTGTGGACGATTCCTCAGGGTGAGTACAGTGGCTGATGTAAAAATGATACCCATAAGGTTAAAACATCAATGACAAAAGAACATTGCAGAAATGCAGTTATACATTTTCATGATAGCTCTCAGCTATTTTTCACCTCAAGTTTAACCCCAAGGAAAAGGGTAAATGGAGCTCAAACTGTACAGATAGCATGGGTTATCCTTCATCTTGGTATAGACAAAATATTTCCTGCCCATTGTAAGAAAGGAATAGAGACAGAAAGAAACAACATGCAGACACCCGGGATCAAATCCAGGCTGGCAGGTCACAAACCTTTGGTGAAAAGGCTCATCAGCCGATTTGCATGGCTGTTTGGCACTACTTAAACCCCCCACTGTTACACCATTCCTTTTCAACAAAATGATAGCATAAAATATGAGGGAATAATATTTCAATGACTGATATAGTGAGCAAGTAATACTTTCAGTTGGTTGTGTCTATTATCTTAGATACTTCCTATCTAGTATATGACGAGAAATACAGGCTTTTCACTTGACGTCACTTACACCATGTTGGATTACAGTTTATGTCTGTAAACCACATGAAAATTCTCCTGCTTAATTCAACTACATGGTTGTCAGAGGATTCAAATTATAACTAGTATGACGTCAATGAAAAGCCTGTATACATGAACTTTAAAGTGGAATCCTCTCCATGGGGTCTAAACAACTTTGGCTGAATCTAGTGTATTGATACATACAGGAAAATGAGATGAGGAGATAGCCTTTGTATAATATCCCAGTATAGCTAGAGACTCAATTTGTTACGCTCAGTACTTCTGGTAAGTCCAGTTAATTCAACTCGGGCAGTGGATGCCGAAACTCTTCTGATAGATAACCTGGATGTTTTCCAACCTGCAACCTTTCTATTTGCACCAATCTTCTTTTCATCTTGATGAAATCCCAGATTGGATCCTGTGGAATCTCGGCCACCAACAGTGAGAGGCCTGCTAACGTAATTCTGCTCGCCGAGACGAATTGCAAAACCCCAGCGAGGACGGAGAGAAATTCTACGAGTTGCTGATCGGATTAGGGAGGATTTACTAGCTTACTTAGTTTCCGTCAGCTTTTTTCTGAAAACAAACAGGAGATTCTGGCTGGATGGAAGGATGTTTAGTAGATGTTGGGTGGCAAAACATGTACACCTGTTATTTCTGATAAACTGTAAATGCATTTAAGTTCGCGGGGATTTAATTTCACGGTAGCGGGAAAATGGACTTTTCGCCGTGGTTTTAATTTCGCGGTAGCACCATGCACTGTAGTCTCTTACTGCCATGGAAAAATGTTTGTGGTGGTTTTAAATTTGCGGTGAAGCGGCTGCCGTGAAAACCGCAAACATTAAACCACCGCGAAAGTCTCTGCATTTACAGTACCACTGAAGTAAGTGAAGATCAAACTTTTTTATCAGATAAGTTTTGCCTGTGTACCTTCCATAGTTGTGAATATAGTTGTCATTGCTTTATCATTTATACAGTGGGTTTCAGTGCTGACAAGTTATGGTTAGGGAGTACAAACAACTGTACAAGTACAAGTTATCTGCTTCCAAGCCATGACAGAAGGCTAAACTTGAAATATGTGCAAGAATATTTATAGCTACATACCAGTTATTTAAAGTGATGGTTAGATAATGATAAACGTAATTAATAAACTGCACTGACTTATTATTCAGACGTAGTGAAACTGATTATAATAAATTTTATTCTCAGATTTTTCTCATGTCCATTTGCCATTTTTGTGCAAGAATATTTGCTATGAAGTAGATCACTCTTATTATTAGACTTCACCAGGCACATGAGGTCATCTTTGATGTCATCTTGTACCGATGATATCTTTCATTAATGATTTCACAATGTACAGTCCAAACCACTTTCTCTTTGATGCAGCCGTCCTCTTTACAAGACTCTCTCCTCCTGTATCTGAACATGTCATTTCTTCTCCTCAACTCACCAATTTTCTTGTTTAAATACTAGTGATTAACCAAGGGATAAACTTCTCCTGACACAACAATATGTGCATCCATGAACAAAGGGGAGGAGTTACCTGTTTGTGGTCCCGAGACACGGATCCAACCCTTTTCATCTTTTCCGCCAGGTATTTAG
>NC_049985.1:13550813-13569484 GCF_000003815.2 Branchiostoma floridae | reverse complement strand
CTCGTCTGTATAATTGGCATAGCTGCCCTAATGCAACCCTACAATTAGACCATAGAGAAGTTAGCTAATTAGGGGTTATTAGTAGTAATTACAGCCAGACACTCTGAGCATGCCGCCAGGACTGACATATCCTATACTGATGTTACAAACAGAAAAATGCACGGAATTCGCTCACCGTGTTCGAACGTGTCTCGCAAACACTGGCGACCAATTTGGGTATTTAGAGACGGGGGTCCAGTATTTACTTTCCTACCCAGGTGAAAAGGCTTGGATTTAGTGAAGTATTACAACATTGTAGGCATGTTGATACCTTCTTCTACTTGTTCATAGACCCTATCTGGATGTAATACACTGAGCTAGGTCACAAACTACAAAGTAGACAATAGTGTCTTTTGCGCTGCATCTTGTTTTGACACATACAATAATGTGAACCTGTAGCTTCCCTTCATACTATAGTATTAAAATTACAGGCAAAAATCGCCCAATTAAAGAGGGGATCAGGGGAATACATACTGTAGAAGTGTTAACATTTTACTGAGAATTTTGGTTACACTTTCCCTAAAGAACATGTAACATTACACTGATGAGGAGAAATACAAGTGTTTAAATTTGATATCAAAGTACAAATTTGCATCCAAGGTCAGCAGCTAATGAGCTACAAGAATAAACTCAGGTAAAAAGTTTTGGCTCCATTCCCACTGTCTGGAAAGTATCACAGTGATAAATCAAAAGCTAAGATCCTGTTTACGTTACAAGTATGCACTACGTAAAGATTTTTAGATTTGTTTTCATTTGAAATGCTAAACTTACGTTTTGTCATCAAGTCTTCCAATGCAATAGGTTTATTACATGGTATAAGTCCAACCTCTATCTAGCCTTGAGACATGATAAATGTAAAATGTACGTGTATGTAAGAGAGCAGGACAGCACACACCTACAATAGGTGTTATTAATGGTCATTGTGACCCTCTGTACACAGGTCACTGTCTAGTCTCCCCAGGCCTCATCAGCCAACAAAGCTCAAGGTCATGTCATCCCTGTCCACACACGTCTCACGACTGTGACTTACAATTTTAGGTGCCACATACTTAGTAGGAAAATTGAAGTGAAACAAGTGCTTTTAAAAAAAGCTGGCGTTTCGTCTACGTTTATGAGTGTGAACTGTCTTTTTCTTGAAGTAAAATCTGTTAGAAAAAGTCACTCAAGGACTGTTGCGTCTATAAGAAAAAATGTTATTTTGGAAAGGAGTACTGTTTAATAGCTGGTCTTGGCTTACAACTTTATTTTAAATGTACAATAAGTTCATTATAAAATCTATCAATATACTCAGGTACTTATGTACACTTGAAAAAGCACCATCAGCACTGTGACAAGATTCTATCTAAATTGACTACCAAATGTAAAACAAATATCCAAACCAATTAACAGCTACCTCATCTCTATTATACTGGTTTCCGCATTTACAACATTTCTTCCTTGTTTTCCTGGATAATTTTGCTAATATTCATGAAAATTTCCATACTTTTGTGTCGAGTGGTGTGACTTTCCACATCCGTGTTGTCTGAAAACTTCTGAATGAAGTCGATACTGAACAATGGAGCATTTGCTACTTTAAGAAATGATCGCTGTTTTTGATGGAATAGTAGTTTAGTGGCGAGTGTTTTGCGAGAATCATCTTACCGCGCATAGGAGCCGCTGCACAGTATTTTCCATTACCATGAACAGAAAAATTCGAATGCCGGGTTTGGAATCATGAAGTCCTGTTCATAAGACAAAGGCCTTGCATACATGAAATGAATACTAAAATAATAAAAAAATGATATATAAAAATATAATATCAATAAATAAATAGAATATTTATATATTATCTTCAATATTTAAAAAGAAAAAAATTCACTCACGGTTTCGAAGCAGGGACTTTCGGATCCAAAGGCGTATGATTTAACCGATTGAGCCAAGTTGTCACGTGTATTGAAGCCGAGTGTACATTATGCTTTAATCTCACTACATAGTATTATTTATGTCGATTTTCGGTCGCCTTGCATACATGAAATGAATACTAAAATTTAAAAAAATGATATATAAAAATATAATATCAATAAATAAATAGAATATTTATATATTATCTTCAATATTTAAAAAGAAAAAAATCCACTCACGATTTCGAACCAGGGACTTTCGGATCCAAAGGCGTCTGACTTTACCGATTGAGCTAAGTTGTCACGTGTTTTGAAGTCGAGTGTACATTATGCTTTAATCTCACTACATAGTATTATTTATGTCGATTTTCGGTCGCTTTCTTGATAAAATCATTTTTTTTCTTGTGCAATCTTGTGGAATAGATGTTATATGGCCATTTTCCAGGATAATGAAGTCCGAAACCACAATGCAATGGTATTTCCGAACAGTTGTAGCACTTGCATGCGGTCGTGTTGAACCAAGTACCATCCATCGAAGCATCATTGAAGGAAGGAAGGACTGAAGGTAAAACCGAATACATTGCGTTTCGTCGCCGCAGGGCGACGAAACGCCTAAAAGAACAACACAGAAAAACAAAATATAATAAAATGGAAATGAAAATCTAAATTTGTGTACAAGGACTTTTGTCAAAAGGGGAATAACATTCAACTTACATGTATTCTCCTTGGAAGATTAATTTGACAAGCTGCAATCTGCTTGGGAGCCAAAACGTACACCAATTTTTTATATCATTTCCTTACATCACAAGCTAGCTGCCACAAAAAAAATCAAGACCTGGTCAAGTACCTCCAGGTGGAAAGGTTAAAAGACGGAAATTCTGCAGCTGCAGTACCAAGGTCACACATCAGGGGGCCCAAAATTGACCTTGACCTTCATCTTCCCAACACCAACCCACATAATTCATCAAGAGGTTCTTGAATTATGCTGACAATAAAAATCCTGAAACACAAACAGATAGACACACCCAAAGCTACATTTTCATGGAAAGAACAACCGGTAAAATTGAAAAGGTTTATCCAATCCCAGACCTACATTGTATCATATTTGCTGTTACAGTAATAAACTGCACATCCTCAATTCAGGACAGACCATAGACCACACCAAAAAAGTTCTGAACAGTTAACAGGGGAAAATCTGGTACACTGTGCCTGTCCTCCACTTGTTACCTGTAAGCCTTAATACATGCATGATTATGGACTTATAGGAAGGGTTCAAAGCTAAACATTCATATATTTTCTCTGTGAAAAATATCATCATGGAGAAGGCTATATTGTTCTCCAACTCAAGAAAATCAGACTTTTGTAGTTGGAGAACAGTTTAATGTACCAACTCATATATGTGAATTTTCATGCTAATGTAGATCATCTCTGAATGTCTGTCTACATTGAAAACACCTTCATCATAGTTCATACATGCAAGCTGGCTCCTGTTCTATCTAATCACAATAACAGCTGGAAACAAAGTTATCAGCTAACAAATTTACTGGTGGTCCAACTCCAATTACTCGTTGCGTCTCAACAAAGTGCAAAACCTGTTTGGAGAGCTTAACTCCGTAAATTACAATATTTCACACTTTCAGCTTCCCAGATCCTTATCGAGGTCTACCAGACATCTAGGACCCAATCTTCATTTCTTTTATGTGCAACTTCACATACTTTCACCTTTAGGGAAGATAAGCAAAGCGTTTCCTAATTGCCAAGTCAAAAATGTCAGCCGACATCTTGAACCAAAATTACCATATTTTGTATAGCATGTTTTCTTCATTTAAGTTTGAGTATACATTTTTTCATTGCTTCAAGTTTTTGCCTATGTTTTTACAGGAGAAAAGGAAGAGGAGAAATGATTTGAGAAAAAGATTTGAGGAGAAAAGAGAAGAAACCACCATTTAAAATCACCCTATTCAAAATGTGTTCAAGATCAGAGGAGAAGGGTTGAGTTTTCCCATTTTATGTTTCAGTCTCACAAAATGGTCTGTGACTTGGCCCAAATCAGGGATGTGTACATTATTTGGGACGCACACAAACAATACTTTAATCTAGAAATACTGTAACTGCATGGACTAAGGGTATATCGCATACGAGATATTGGAAGCAAGGACACATGGGAGGAGGAAAGAGTAGAGCTAGAGGAGAACAATGCCAAACCTTCTGCTGTGCATTCTGCAGGAGAGCCTGCCAACATTGGGCACATTAGCAAAGAGAGGCACTCCCAAAACTTCAGTTCACCTGGTGACTGACAGAAGGAAGCCATGAAAAATGCAAGAAGAGCCGAATTACCTGGTAGGGTTATAACATATTGCCCTACCATTATTTACTTAAGGAAATTTCTAAAGAAATATTAGCCTCTAGCCACATTGTAAATTATAGCAAAATTAGCTTATAACTGATAAGAAAAGACTGTGCTACATATAATCTGATTGATGATAGTGAAATCAGGACAACAATGAGAAAATTTGCATGGTGTGACTGCTGTAGTAGATGAGTTTTGAAGTTATGTTTTGAATTAGGAAAACTTAAGTCATCCTGACATGATATCTTGTAATGAAAGAATGCCTGCTGACACAAACACCATGCTATAGACAACAAGGTAGTAATATGGAAGGACACCTTACAGCCTTGGAAAATTGTCCCCTTATCTTGGCACACCCAGATGTTCTGGGGATTTCATGTGAAAGGACAGAGGTGTGAGTTGGATTGTGGGACAGATTTGTGCAGCGATCAGGAGATGGTATCGCACAGCGCTGGTATTTCTGAGAGGAGGGGAGATCTGGAGCATGACAGGGATTCTGCGGAGTGAGCAGGACTGATGGCTTGAGTGTTCCAAAGCAGATAATCCTGTCAGAAACACTGTTTACCATTATACAACCTTTAAGAAAAGGTCAGGTGCAAGTACCGGTGGGAAATTTTCTGGTACAGAAATGTGGGAGGATTCAACTGCAAGTTCCTTTCTTACTTATCAATATCAGGACAAAACAAATGCAGTGCTTCCTTTTCTTCCAGTTTTATCATGGGGAGGAATTAGTTTTTTTCCTAAAAGTCAGAAAAAAGCAGCATGATTAAGCAATGTAATAATAAAGATATGATACACTGATGACATTGTCTAAAACACCACAGGGCAATTCCTGATGGCAAAACAAGCAGTTCTAAATTAGACTAGCCGCGAGATAAAAAGATGAACAGCAAAGTGGTTTCTCCTCAGTCTGTTGATTACTAATTGCTGAAGCAGATATGCAGTCATACATACAAGCAGCTGCTATTTGATACTGTGGAAAACACCTGTTCTGTATGCCCAGCAGCACACCTACAATCCAGTTAATCCCTTTGTTACAATGCAGCAACAGGTGCCTTTTCAATACCTACTTTTACTTCATAAGTGGACCTGCTGAACAATAATTTGAATCATGCTGCTAAAGATGATTATGTAGTAATCTGAGACATTAGGCTTATTATGGAAATGATGTAGTTGGCCATGTGGTTAGAGGATGGAGTCAAAGACACCCCCTGGTGACTATGACAAGAACTACATGCTTATAAGTTACAGGGGAAGATGATAACAGATTGTGGCTTTCACTCAATTTGGGGTGATATAAAAGACATGTGAAGATATAGGAATATTGTCTGACTTCCTGACCATTATATAAAAGCCTAGCTGACAAGTATAGAAATACTATTTTTCCTGAATACTACTCTCAGTACGGGCAAAAGATAAATCTCAGATAAACTGTAGAAAAATAAATAATTACATATTGCACATAGATTGATGGTAAATTATGTATGCCCAAAAATATATATAGAACTGAATTAAAATACATTTTGTACCATCACAGCGTATACAGAATATGCGTTACAGCTTGCCTCCACGCTTCCATCTTTCACACAAAGGACAGAGCTGGGACAAAGAGACATACAGTGCTGTGGGTCGCAGCAACAGTTGGCCCCACTCTCTGTAATGGCAAACAGAATTAGCAACACAATATAGCCTGGAAAACAGAACCGTCTGGCCTCATCAGCCCAGCAGCAGGTGTACCATTGTGAGGGGAGGCCAGCAGACATGTGGCCAGTTCAAACACCTTTTTATAAAGGGAGGCAGGAAGTTAAATACTACATGGTAACATGTGGTGTGGCGCTCGGATGACTCTTAATAGCTACGTAGACATACCTATCATGATTAATGATGGTTCATTTAAAAGCCATCTGATGCAAAGGTCCATGTTGTGGTTTGGTCTTTTTTTTCCAGACAAATGTGAAAAATTTCCAAAGCTATATCTTAGCGTTAAGAATGTAATTAAAGCATAATCTGTCACACATTTTGAATGACGATGGTTATTTTCTTGTATCCTTATAGTTTGATACCCATCTTATTGTTGTGTTGTTTGTGATATTCACAGGCTAATAATGTATATCTATGCAGACATTGTAACCTACACTGAAAATGAAGCACCTTTGTAAAATTAGAGTTAAATGGATCGTTCAAACTGAATAAAAGAGATGGGAATAGAACAAAGCAAATGTGCCACTGTGCATCATTTGTTCTCATACATTGTACAGTCTTTGTACTTTATAAATAAAACACTATCCAGCAGGCACAATACATGTATGTATTATATTTTTTATGTCATACCTGGGCTGTGATAACCTTCAATAAGGGTGTTCTGAACCAGTTTGTATTTTTACAGTATCCCATGGGCTTTTACTTGCATCCCATAGGCTTCCATAGAATAATTTGAAATTTTGAATATGCCTCTCACATGCCAAATACACGGCTGTTGAAAATTTGAATAACAGATTTGGAAGATGGAATTGATGTTCTTAGAATTTTGAAATGTGCGTTTTCTCGGAATGTTATAAAATATCAAAAATAATATACAAGACATGGTATTCTGCATCATCCTTGGTCCCAGCCCTCCCGCAGGTCATGGTGATACAATTTGAGTACACTGTGTCATATTCTATATGGAAAGAATGACATTTTGTATACTACAAAAAAGCTGATATCACAATACAACGTACATGCTCATACATACTATTTGCTTTCCAACCATTTATTTTTGTGAATTTCAAACAATATAGTCATATTATATCAAATCCTATTTATCTATTGTAGAAGATGTACTTTAAACATAACTTCAAACATTTCAGAAGATGAAAGACTTGAAATTGTACTTCTCATATACATTTTATACATGCATTCATTAATCTTTCCCCTATCTAACTTTGCAGACATATTAACATGTCTGACTAAAGAGACAGTTCAGACATACAACCATCAGAGACTCACCAAAATACCAAATCACAATCCAGCCTGCGGGTTGAATTCAATTTACCGTATTTCCAAAAATTGGTCAATTTTGTCAGACATTGCAAATTATACATCATAAAACTAAATTGTGGTTTGATCATGAATTCAATTACTGTTCTATTGCCAACATTTCTATATGATACTAATTTCATGCAGAAGATTCTAATTTCAGCTCTTGCCTAATGATCAGAGAGTGCTGTCTTCCTGTGTGATAAGAGATTTCAGTTGATGAAAACTTAATAAGCAAAAGAGGCAATTAAGGAATAGACCATAAGACACACTGCCTTAACATTAGGCCCGGGGTAATCCATTTATCTTATATTTACTCCACAAAGTCATCATATAATTTCCATATCTATATTATGTGATGTATGAAAAAATAAAGCTGTAAGTGCAGAGGATGCTCTTACTGACATATGTCTGTAAGAATGCAAAGCATCAGTAGAAAATCTTCAGGTAAAATCGGTATGAAATCTGAAAAAGGATCACTGACACTCAGTCATTCAATATCCAGTTGTTGTTCCCCATTTCATGATGGTTACATGCTTCTCAAGGTTGAAAACCATTATTAAAAGAAAATAATATACTACCTTTCTGTTGTACATAATTTTGATATACATAATTTCTGAT
This sequence comes from Branchiostoma floridae, assembly GCF_000003815.2. Taxonomy (NCBI): domain Eukaryota; kingdom Metazoa; phylum Chordata; class Leptocardii; order Amphioxiformes; family Branchiostomatidae; genus Branchiostoma; species Branchiostoma floridae. The sequence continues at coordinate 13,561,576 of NC_049985.1, read as the reverse complement.
GGAAGGAAAGATAATGGGATGAAAAGCTAGCATATAATTTTATTCGTTTATTCGTAATTGTTCAACAGATCCTGCAAAATGGTGTTGTCTTTAAAAATTATCTGTTTAACAAAAATGAGATTCTTGAACTTAGAGTAGAGGAGAGTCACTATCAGTAGTTTCTGTCAGACTAAGTCACTTTACATTTAGCACCCTTTCTTAGTTAGGGTTTTGATGGATTGCAATAATCTAAATGCATCCTTGTTTATCTACACTGGAGACAACATTTGACTCACAAAGCAATTATATAGCTGATTAGATGCAAACTATGCATGTTGGAATCTTGACAAAATGACAGATACTGGCGCCGTATATTCTTAACCACATTAAAAATGCTTCATTCATAATAATGCCTTATTCACAACATATGAGAGAAGAGACTCATAATCTGCAAAGGCAGCTTCTGCAATTTGTCACAGACTTTCCGACATGAACGTTACTAGTTTTCCATTTTTATTTAAGACTTGCTTTATCACCAATGTCTGTGTGTACATCGTAATGTTGCTTTCGATTCCCCATCTCAGTAATATCATTGAAAACTGATGAAATCTGACAAAGCATGGAGACAATAACAACACTGTTAAGGTATCCCTGCAGATAGTGGTAAATGTTTATAGATCACTAAACTGAAAACAATCCAAAATGGCACTTATTTCTCACTGCACCACGGGTGGGAAAAATAAACCTGTACACTGTACATAATAAGTTAATCCTGCCTTGTGGCAAGAGACATCAACATAGCACTTACAGCTTACAAACACATAAAACAGTTACTGTAGTACATTTAAATATGCTTTGAAGTTTAACAAGCTAGGATTTGTCTATTTGGCTTATCTCTTTTCAAAGATTAGGCGACTTGACAAAATGAAGAACTGTTTGCAATTGCTTTGTAAAATAACAGTGTAAACTTAGGAATGTGGATAATACATACTAAAGCTAATATTCTTTAGTGACTAGTGAGAAAAATAGATGATCCAATATTAATTTATACTAATAGATCTTTTTGAAGGAACATTTAAGAAAACAAAGAAGAAACTGGCCTTTCTATTCTTCCTCCAGGCCGTGAGGGAAATTCTTCTTGTAATTGTTCCAACATTTAATGACTAGACTAGTGTATAGACTCTTCTGAAGTAATTATCATGCATGGGACTTATTCCCTGGCACCGAGTACTGCCCCTGGTGTGTCTCAAAACCTGGACAAAAGCCTATCTCAAATATTTACTACTCTTCATACCTCCTAAGGCTACATGTAACCAGGTGTTACACCTGTCTTAAAACCCTTTATGAGGCTTGGAACACTTACTGCCTGACCGGGTGAGAGGTGATGTATTGCCACTGGCTACAAGTGAAAATTGAAGTGGCTATCGATCTGCAGGATACGCCATTGAGCGCCGCGTTAATTTGTAGTAATAACAGCGCCGTTATTGGCGACACCTTATTAAATGGTAGACAAATAAAAGTGTGGCTGCCAAAGAATTGACCCAGTTTTGCATAAGTAATGGGAGCTGTATTCAGTTGTCTTGTCAAGGGAATAAAGCATTACAAACAAGGGTGGTGTTTAAAAACACCCCGGCGACGTTAGGTAGATGATAATGTTGAAAATCAGTATCTTTATCAGCATAAGTAGATGTAAGAAAATGTAATACATCTATTGGATTTCATAACAGTACTTTCAAACACACGGCGGATGTAACAGAGAAAGAGGGAAACATCTATTGATGACAATTATGCAAATTGAAGACCCCATTTGCATTACTAATAAGAAAATGGAAAGTTCCATAATGGTGTATTATAGTAATGCCGTCTCCGCAACGGCTCACGAAAAATTGGAAGGCCTGACTAAAATTCACTTACGGAAAATAATCACTTCCTCCGTATGATTTACATCAAATGAAATAGATTCCCTGCGAATTATGGGAAATCAAAATAGCCTGACCAGGCCTTACGGGAAGGAGCATACAGACCCTAGGTAATTGTCAGTTGTCTACGTTTTGACAACTATGCCCCTACAGTTCCAGAATCAGTTAGATGGCTCAAACCTGCCCCAACAGAAGCTATCTGCCACTTAAATGACAAGACCATATCATGTTCAGGACAAGATTGTTATCAACGCCGTTCAACGGTTGGCGTTCCCTAGAAAAATTAGAAGTTTGTAAAGTTATGATTGTAACGCAAAGACACGATGCATATGGATCCGAATGTATGAGATAAAGTGAAACATTTAGAAAAAAAAACTAGACTTGAGCAGGGTGTTGTGTTGTCATTACAGTTAGAGAAGGAATGGGGAGTAAGGGGGAACGTAGTTTATATATAGGTAAAATTGGGGCCCCCGATATGTCGACACAAATCTAAATCCGAACAGAGGACAAAGGGATAAGGAATTGAGTACTATCCCAAGATGATTTGCGAGAGGAAGGGTCTAAATACAGAGCACACCATATGCTCTCACTCGAGTTTAGCCAAGCGGGGAGTAGAAGGACGAGCCCGGAGCCCTGAACTAGGATATAGGAGACGGGTAGTTATTTAAGAAAAGCAAGAGTGAGATAGAGAAGGCGTCCGCACAGTCATATACTTGGTCAACTTGCCACTGCACAGACCTTTGGAATTGGCCCTGATATATCGTATTCACATTAATTCTGGAAATGACCTCCTATTTTGCATAATTTGTATTTCATTTTGTACAACATTCATTTCATTTGTCTAAGCTACATACAGACCAAAAATCATGAAAATCCGTTATTTCTTTCTTGAGTAATCGTCTTCGGAAAGTTTTGACAAAAATTACCTTGCAATTTCAACACCAATCGCTGGGGGCCCAAACGTATGCCCTTCTTTCCTAGCACAACAGCTATCTACCAACCATCAATCGTAACCACGGCTTATTCAGAACACGAGATATAAAAAAAAAAACATGTTTCGCTGCAGTTCCAAGTGAAGCCGTTATGGGCCGAAGATTCCCGTAATTATTTCCGTTTTTGTCACACGCCACCAACACAGCAAAATCATTCACCATTCAGCAACAGTTCTTTAGTTATCTTGAGTTGACACAAACAATCACAGACATACATACACAGGTGGAAATATAACACAAATGAATATTTCAAAGGGTAATAAAGCTGCTTGTCACCATGTAAACAACACGTATCGTAGCATGAACATGAACATACTATTACCCAGTATTTGTGTCTTATTTATTACCTGTAATATCTTTTCTTCAAGAAATAGAAAGTTTCTGTATTTCAGTTTAATAAAAAAACTGCTTTGATGGTGAACCCTTGCAGGTCTTTTACGTGATCTATGAGAATTCTTACGTTTGAGCCCCGCGAGCACGCACTGACATGTACCTGTAAGTAGTGCGTGCTCGGAGTCGTGTTTGAACCCCGTTTGAGCGTGCGTGCTCCGAGTCATGTGATCTTCGTTTTGCTAACTATAGACAAGCGTCCCGGGGCACTCTGTCCCAGTTCTCCCGCCTGATACATACAAAATGCCGGTAGTCGAAGAAGTGTTTTTCCCGAGGATGATGTTGGTGCACGTAGCCGGGCCAGTAGTTTCGCCTCAAGGTTACTCTGGAAGACGAGGAACCACCCCAGGTTAGTGAAAATCGGTACCGGAAAGTTGGTCTAAACAATGCTTTTTTTGTATAGAATAAGGCGGAACTCGGAAGCGATTTGTAGTACCGGTTACTGTTAAATACACCGCAATTTTATGACACATTTTCGTCTGCACTTGTACCCCAATATGCTTCATAATTCAAGGACTAATGCCGACTTCGTGTACAAGAGTTTTTGTTCTCGGCGATGTGTTGTTGATTATCTCTCCTGGTGATTTGCGCGAAAACAAAAAACAACAACAAACAAGTTACTTGTGATCTATCCCGACTCGGTCATTCCACAGTATTATTGGGTGTGTAACAAAGCCCATCACTTGCCCCTTTTCAACTTTTGGGATGTCCATAGACTAAGAATGCATGATCTGTGTATATTATTTTCTTTTTTCTTCGGGTTTGGCAGAAATTTCTTGGGAGAAAAGAAGAAGGGAGTCTTATTACCTAACATCCATACTTTTGACGTTTGATCTGTTTCTGTGTTGTTTTATGTTCAAAATTTTATTTGACGTAGAGAAATACAGTTGATACGTGTTACATCATTCGAACAATAGGTTTATCCATAGGGGATTACGGTATGATCGGGCCACACTCAGGGTGTATACGATTGCAGAGTATAAAAATTGAATTTAAAGATAGATTTGTTTCTTGGGCTTCAAATTGTGTTCACTGAAACTGTTAATGTCATCTGTGTACAGTCACATTGATTTTGATTCTAGATTACGTAGTATTCAAGTAGGACTTGTGTTTACTGTTGACTTTAGCTTGCAAAACAACACCTGGTTTGTGTAGAACTGGCCCGGATCTAATAGTGGATCTTTGGGCCCCCCGGGGATCAAAGTTGTTAATTGGATGCAGTCGCTCCCAGGGTCTAACCTACACGTGGTATCCCCACTCACTCCCGCCATCAGATCTTAGGGAGCAGGCTGCATCCTCAGATCAGAGGTACACAAGCGCTGTCCAAAGTAGTAAAAACACGCGAAGGTTTTAGATGTTCGTATTTATTATTTTCGTATATACATATGTATTTGACCAGTGTCAGGATTATGATCATTGTTTTCTGTGATTTATTGGTTGGTATACAGCTGCCCCAGGTCAGCAGCGGAGGGATGTATATGAAAAGACAACCGCCGAACTTTAATATCAGTTGGAGACGAAACGCGGCTCGAAGAGGTCATGGCTTCGTAAGTACAGTCTAATGTTTGATTATAGCCGTCCTGTACTATGATGGATATATACACACGTTTTAAGTTTTCCATATACATGAAATACACCCAAGAAATTGAAGAATGTGTGTGTCCGGCCGCTGCTGACATCTGCGATTGATTGTGTAATGTTTACTTATTTGCGGACGGAACCTGTGTGATGGAAATATCCCTATCTATTCAAAAGGATCATACAGCATGACAACAAGGAGGCTTCAGTTAGAAACCTCCATTTTAAACATTTTAGTGTTTTATTAGTTCTTCTTTTCCCTTTAGCAAGACGTTTATGAGATGTGTTTTTGGAAGAGTTTGTATGTTTTATTCAGATGGAAACTCATTGAATTCGGGACAGTTTTAGGTCGTATCTTAGAAGAAATGATTATTGATTCAATCCCTATGTTCCGAAATATCTGCGTTCCGACGTACAAGCATATCTAATCTCAAAGACGAAAGTCGTTTGTGTATAGAAGGGGCGGATTTTGTTTGAGACTTTGGAAGAGCATTGCCCAAGATAGAGTTGAAGAATCTTCATGACTTTTGGCATGTATATAGCTTGAATAATGATTTATCTAATCAAAATCAAATCATGTTCTCAAGAGCTAATTTCCTTAACTGAGAAGAGTTTATAAATATATTGTATTTCATGATGGGACTCTTGGACATATGACATACGATACTAAAATTCCTGACATGCATGTAGGAAAAACGGACACACACTATACTATTAGGCTAGCCCCTGATTAAACTTTTTTATATTTAGTATATATATATTATGGGAACTTGGTTGCCATGGGCTTTCCTTCGTCTGAGAAGGATAAATCTTCTGTCATATTTGTCAGTGTCTACTTGTATGTTGCTTCTGTATGTCCGTTGTAATATCGTCTTGTTAGTTCATATTGATTTTTGATTTATTTTGGTTTATTTGTTTAGAGTGATTTGTTGCCCAAAGTCGGAGAAAGTGTCTCCTATAGCTAGGTTCTGGAGACTTAATATTTGGGCAGCTTGTGCAGACTGGAATATTTGTAACTTGATTAGATGGATACCACAGCTTCTTTGTAAATATTTCATTTACTTTGTATCCCATTGTCAGAGACAGTTGAAAGTTTCAATGTTTTGCCCATGTACAGGGTAGAAGTCAGATCAAACCGCCGTGGTCTCCAGGGCTCCATCGACTGCCTTGCTGATAGGAGGACTTAACCGGTCAGTGTGATGTGAGTGAGTGCGCCTGATGAAAGCGCAAACATAGGGATGTAATCAATGCAGACTTGTTGGAATATATCAATCAGCTAAGGTGATCATGTTGAGATGAGTGTGTGTCCTAAGAGCGACGAAGACAAAATATCCCTGGCACCCGTAAAGATGTTCACCATGACTCCACTACCCCGCCACGCCACATACTGCGACTCTTTTCGTTTATTTTTGTTCTCTCTACGTACAGCAGTGCCTACAACATATCTTAGCTGTGACGAGCATCCAAACAGCCGTACAACGACTGTGTCAAATTTATGAGTTGGCTTTCAATTGGAAGAAACCGCTATTTTCAGTATCAGTGTATCCGTTAAGTATTTGAAACGGGCGATGTGATCTCTGTGTTTTCTCTCGATCCCAACAGACTGACCATACACACTGGACACGAGTGACAACGTCAAGGTGTTCCTGACACCCGTACCTGTGTCCACCAGGACGACGCAGTTCCGCCACAACGTGCACAGGGACTCCTACCACGACAGGGAAAGTCAGTGGAGTCCGTGCAAGTCAGTGAGACGAGCTGCATCACTGAAGGAGCCGGAATAGACGTCCGTGTGCCTTATAAAGTCGGGAAGGAGCTACAAATCACCCATAACAGCACCGTCGACAGGAGGAAGATAATGAGAGGGGAGTGCCAGACCAGTAGCAGATCTAGAATAGCCAATCGATTGCGCTGCTACAACCATAGTGAACCTGAAACTAGTTAGAGAATTTGCGGGCTAGTTTTGAGGTGATTTATACCATTACTGTGCATTTTAGTGTACTGGGTATACATTGCAGTAGTAGTTGATTGTGCATGTGTATCAAAGAACCGTACATAAGGTTAACCTCAGCGACGACGGACCGAATCAAACCGGAGATGGATGTAGTAAAGGAGAGAACCGCCATAGGAATGTTCAGTACAATTATTCTGTATCCAACCTGTGACCGAAGTTAGCGGGGTCAGCATTATGTAGTAACATCAAAACACTTAAACAGCCTCCCGTGCCAAGTGTACGGAAAACCTTGTCTCTGCGTCCTTCCTTTATTCTAGCTGTGCTAGTCATAGTCTTCAAAGCAGAATCTAAACAACGTGAAATCCATTGGTTTCATGACTTGTTTGAAATATGTGACTTATTAACATTTCACTATCAGGCTTTACTTAATATGTATCTATATAGCCGGTATAACCGCCCTTCGGCGTAACACACCAGCTTCAATTCCAAACGACAATTACCTGAAATCACTTCACTTGATATTTTATAGATATCGACATAAAACTGACATATTCGTCTTCATTATTTGTTTTGACCCCGTGAAAGCATATCATCCCAAAGCTCAAAAGACAAAGGCGAAAGCTATTTTTCTACCCTCAAAATCATTCTTTCTATAGCTCCAAACGACAACCACTTGAAGCATTCCATTCCAAATTGCAAAAAGCACAAGCTTATATAAGAAATAAAAGCTGGGACATATTGATCTTCATTATGATATTCATAAGCATGCGGAACATCGTAACAATCTGTAACAGAGTGTACGGCTTATGATGTGCAAGGATTGCAGTCATTCCCGGTTATGTGAAAAGACCGTTCCTTAAATCATTAATCCTGACACAAAGAATGCCTAAACAAAGAAAAATAATTAGCTAGAATAGTCCTCAAATACCACTAACAAAGAACGACACCCCCCGAGTATAGCCAAAAATCAATTCCCAAGGGAATGCATTCGTGGAATTTTCTAAATTCTTTCAAAGCGATCGTAATACTGTAGAAAATGCCTCCGCCCCTGAGGCGTCGCCAAAAAAGTACAATTAGGATATTATACGAAGTACAGCAATTACAGTATGTAAATTGTCAGGAAGGTATGATATACATGGATGCTACAAACAACTGTTTTTGCTAGATTGTTTTTTTCTATCACTGACAGCGTGTTAACTGGTAGTCTTCAACTATCCAGCTAAAATTCAAAGATATCTTTTTAGGTAATATCAGGTGAAAAAAAACGTGTGCCTTCCTACCCCAGCAATCCTATGGCTTCCTCAGAATCAGAAACCTTTCCTGTGCCTCACAAAAGATGTCATCTCCAGTAAAAAGCCAGACGTAGGATTTCCTTAATTGCTTAAGGCCAACAGGTGCCCCCCTGTGGACACATTATGCCTATCTCCAACAACATTAGGCTGTACCTGTAGATCGGAAGGACTTCCATCAAGACTTCTTGATTGTGGGAGCCGGAGGGATCCCTGAAGATGCATCATTTTCCTTGGAATTCCTGATCTCCTAATCCTCCAGAACGAATGGGAGATTGCTTACGGAGGATACACATCACCGACAGGAAGTCCAGACTTTTCTCTAACACTGGTAGCAGTGCTAGAATACTGATGAAGGTGGGGGGCTTTCAAGCTTCAACCAAGGAGGGAACATGACCCCAAATCTGGATATCCAGAATGGTACACATGACCCCAAATCTGGATATCCAGAATGGTACACATGACCCCAAATCTGGACATCCAGAATGGTACACATGACCCCAAATCTGGACATCCAGAATGGTACACATGACCCCAAATCTGGACATCCAGAATGGTACACATGACCCCAAATCTGGACATCCAGAATTATGGTATACCAGGTAATAGCAGGAGGGGAAGGAAGCACAGGTGCAGTTATTGAGAAGCTGTCTATGTACCCTTTTATTTATATAACAAACAGTTCATAATGTACAATTGTTGCCTTTGTGTATAGAAATTTCGTAAATGAATATGGCAAAATGCACCCTTACACGCAGTTCAAATCCCTGTCTGCCACTATGAACCTTAGCCACAAGGTGATCGCCAAGCATGACTGAGGCTACAAAACCTGCCGTACATGTACAAAGACATTGTGAGATACCTCTACCAAACGTGTCTTTATTTCTGCACATATAGGTTAGCCATTTCGAGAATGAAAATTACTGTTTGTCCTCCAGTAATGGATAGTCTATATATACCTTACTGATCATGACCCTCATAGTTTGTTACCATCTTTGAATGTTAGTCTTGCCTAACACCTGAAAATGCCTAACTAATCTCAGCACAGCTGGTCCAACACTGCATTTGTGGTCTGGTCATGAATTAAGGCTAAACCTTGAATCTACATACCTGAGTCTGCTTGAACAGGAAATCTTCTCACCACAACTTGAAACGATGTTCACATCCAATATATATCATAGCAAGATACATTTAATGTTGGTGAAGATGTTGCCTAACTATGTAATCCCTGATACAGTCAAAAATGTTGCTTGCCTAACTCAATTAACCTTATCCCTACTGTCGAACTTTGGAACAAATACTGCAATAGTACAGTATTCACATTTTGTGCGAAAAGATTTGCCAAGCAAAGCACAGACCTTGCAGGGACTTAAAATTGCTTTTCCACAATGCAACCAGGCATCAGGAAATATTAATACTGTAATCTAGTAATCATAATTTTTTAAACCCAACACCATGCAAGGTATATGGAAAAAAAAATTCCCACTTGCATTTGGAATACTGTGCTAAAGGGTGTTAGATATGAATAAGAAAAATGAAAAGTGGAAGATAGTTTTTGTACTTACCATGTACAGGAGTACAAGGCACAGCACCACCTCCACATAGTTCAGCCTACAGGGAATCCAGGCAAGAAAAGAACAAACAACTTCTGTTAGACTTAGAGTCACTCATCAGGATAGTGGGAAAAGAGTTCAGACACATACCGGTATCATAGAAGGATGTGGTTTAATAGAACAGTTCATGTTAAAGCTGAAATCTTCAGAATCATCATTGATCAGGCCTAGGAAAAAATGTTGTCTTTCCGGTTACCGAATCAACTTGACAAGAAAAAAACTGCCGACCCTAGCCTTTGTCAACAATTAGAAATTTTCTATCTCAGTGTTGAAAACATTCTACTAGAATCATTTCTCACCTCAGTTGTGTTTGTAGTACAATACGTTACATTGTCTAAATTGTATTTAAAAAAGTACCAGTGTATTTGACTTTTTAGATTGTTCAAATTGCTAGATTACTTTGGCCAAATTGTCACAAAAAAAGACAATCCATACTAATCGTTTTTCAGGATCATAATGAGAAGTACAACATTTTTTCCCAAGGCCTTAGGGTACACAAAGAAAGAGAGAATTTGTAGTAAGCTGTACTGACATCAAACTTGAGGCTTCTTCACATGAGATGACAGTCAGTTACACTTGTCATAACTAGGAGCTGCAGAAAATTAAGACAGACAGGGTAAATTTCACTGATTAGACTGAAGTGACAGACAAAGAAGACAATTATGAGTACAGAAGAACACAATTGCAAAATAATGACGTGACACATCATTTATCATCAAAATCTCCTGGACGTGAATACAAGTATTAAAAATGTAGAATTACTTTTTACAACCAACAAATTCCACATCTAGGCATGATAAAATCAGAGTCATCTTTGTTGTTGATAATGATATTGAAAAGACAGGAGGTGCATGTAGCGATACTCACAGAGAAACGGCCATCACAAAGCTGTCTGTCATGTCCTTGTACCGCATGTCAATGTCAATGTACAGGCTGTCTGTGGAGGAAACAGTTGGTACATACAACAAACAGCAACCACTGAATTGTCCTTTAAAAGCACTGGTTCAAATGTTATGATAACGCTACATGTACTCAGTTCAGTTCTAATC
>NC_049985.1:13528843-13550713 GCF_000003815.2 Branchiostoma floridae | reverse complement strand
TTTGTCGTCTTTGCGGAGTGTTGCCAGCCTTTCAGAATTTAGCTTAAAGCATCGCTGGCCTATCTGAATTTAGCAAAAATCCAGGCTTCTTGAATTAAGCGTAAAGCGTTGCCGGCCTTTTCTAATTTAACGTGAAGCGTTGTCGGGCCATCCCGAATTTAGCCGTTACTACAATGGATGGTAACCCACGCCACATTAGGTCAAAGGTGCAGGCCTTCGACTTGTAAATACTTTATGGTTGTAACATGGTTTAAACATGTCCAGCTTTGTCTTTGCCTCAACTTTGACCATGATAAGTCACAACGCGCACGCGTAGTTTAAACCGTGAACCACCTTATCCCACAGCAGGGTGGGGTGGGGGGCAGTGGCCTGTTTGTTAGGGGTGGTCAACAACTGATTTGTCTCTCATTTATAATTTACACTGATTTGCCGGTTCGATCCCTTGACTTCTATTATACAAAAGAGTCTTTTCATGTAACCTCTTTGTTCAAACCTTCTCAGTTTCATAAATCTTGAAATTATATTTTTTCAACCCGGCCCCTCAAAAACTCACAAGGTTTCCAGTACAGTTCCAGGGCCCCTCCTGGGAACGTGTGCGGCCTCAGCCAAATGAAGGAGGCGTCCCAGGTCTGTATGACCGCCGTGCTGACCAGCCAAGCCTTCACCCATCCTGGAAGGGGAGTCTTTTCCTCCGCCATGGTTCTTCTTTTTTCTTGGAGCAAAGGTCGGCCAAAAGTTTGGCTGGTTTACTGATTATGAAAATCCCGCGCAAGGAGTTGTGGGGGACAACAAACACTACATCACATGTCAAGAGCGCCGCCTATCGATTTTTGTCAACACCACAGCCAAGTTAAACACAAAACGCACACTTGCATGCCTACGTGAAACCATTAGATGTAAAGATATCTTGTTTTAATGTGTAACAATTCATGAGATGTGAAAAAGGTGCTAGATAGCGTCATATAACGTTATTATTATCCTATTTCAAACAGGAGCTAGAAACATTCAACGTAAGGGCGGGGCTTGAGACTCCTCCCTAGGGTTAGCTTGTCAAAATAAACGCAGGATGGCACGTCACTAACGTTAGCTCTCAATAATCTTCACAGATACGATCACTTCCAGAAATTCCATAATATGTTCTCCCAGATGAGGTGATGATCCTTCAATCTACTTTTCCTCGGTACAATGACGGCATAGAGGTTACATACGTAAACTGAACACAAAACGTACTAACGTTAGTAACGTTAATACACCTACGAGTACTACAGCAAATCTCACTCAGAATTCAATACATCTCTGTCAATTTCGATCAGAAAATCCCCAATCATACCTACAGCCGTATAGGCTTAAAAATCTAAGAGGATTACCCTTTTGACGGCAACGTTAACCTGTTTAAGCTGTATCTTCTCTCACTACGTCATGTATAGCCGCCAATCATTTAAGCTTACCCTCCAGTCAGTGCAGTGTGTCCTAGCCAATAACCCAGCATATGCGAGGCTATCACTGCCCCTAATTGTCTCATAACACACAGAGGACGACGTGAACGGCTCGGGAAAAAGGCTCTCTGACCAATCCACCTTTAGTTGTCTCAAAATGGACGCTCGACAAAGATTAACACGACGCCTTCCTCCTCTGCCATCTTCTTTGGGAAATAAAGGTAAGGTTATCAACATTTATTCATTTATTAAGATTCTCCAAATACAGTGAAAGGTATGGCGGAACATCTGTTTCTTGTTAGAGGCCACCTTTTCAAGGCCACAATTCTACTGTTGTTATATAGATCTAAACCATTCAACGTCCAGTAGGTGAGCAACACCATCTCAAAAGATCGACTTTGTTCCTTGAAACATTTAGTATTATTTAGTGTTAAACACGACATCGCTGTTGTTGTTTTGAATTTTTATGATGGTTTTGTTAGCCTGCACCTTTCAAAACTCTGACTGATGGTAACACAATAATATCTATTCATTCGTATGTCCAGACACGCCGATATCAATGTGATTTTACCCTTTCTTCCTTGAAAGATTATCGAAAAAAATGACAAGCTGCGTGTAGGGTCTATTCCAGAACATGACGTCACAGAATGTGATTCTTCTCTTTGTGTTATCATAGGCCGTACATTCGTGCGTTGGAAAAAGAGTTCTGCAACGCGATTCATGCCTTTTTTCCTCTCGTTGCGTTTGATATTGATGAGTTTTGTGGCTATGGCAAACACTGTACGCCTTCAGGCAGTCACATTTTGTCTAAAAAAATAAAACTAATGCTGTAGCGAGAAATAGACGGTGACATCCGATTAAAATCATCATGTATTTAGTGTGGAACTTGATTTCTTTCATCGTAGCAAATTAAACGTTTAAACAGTAAGGTAAAAGCAATCAAAGCTTTGTCCTCGGGTAAAATAGTCATGCAAACTTCTATCTAGCTACTTCTGGGAGAAAACAATCTTATTGTTCGTCCGTCCGTTCGTTCGGTGGTTCAGACCCTTGTAGTGCCTTGTGGTACGTAGAGCAGAAAGTGCCCTTGCTGTTTCTGTAGCAGGATTTATTTTTACAGAAGGTATTACTAAAGACGGGTAAAGCTCTAACCAAGTGAACCGGTGTCTCTCAGTTATTAACCAATTGGGACCAGGGGCCCAACTGTGAGGCTGCTACCAGTTGAGCTACAGGCACACCCCAGAAGCATTGTATAAGGGAGAATGATGACTGAGCAAATCATATGTTGAATTTAAACTCCCTATAGATCTTAATGTTTATTTTTGGCCTACCAGACGCCCAGACTGAATCCGAGAGCCAGACGCCTTCTACCCTGTACAGACGAACTCTCCGGAAAGTCGTTATCAAGAAACCGTCGCTGTGGTCATGTTTGTTCGCAGCTCGCAGAGACCAGGTAACACATTCTTTTCTTTTCATTGCTTTTACATTATGAATATTTCAACTTTGTTTGCACTGAGTGTGTATTGAGTGGTGAGAAATGAACCAGATGTAAAGAAGATTTTATTGGGGAAAAGGTTGTTTTATGATCGGTGTGTACTCTTCGGGAACTAAAGGACAACACAACTTGGTAGTAATGATAATTGAAAACCATTTAGGCTGCAATCTTTTCAGTACTGCTGAAAGAAGAGCAGATGGGGTTTAAAAAGTGTTACATGCAGCTGCACAAAAGACCACCCATTTCGGTTTATGTTTGTCAAATAGTGGACTTCTTGTCAACAGCTCTATGACATGACATGATATATCATAAACATGTAAATCACAAGACTAGCTGAAAAACAGGTCAATATTGACCTGAGCTGTATGTTACCTGGTGGAATAAGTAAAGTGAAAGGGATGTGTGTGAAATTATCTAGAGAGGTTTGGGAAAAAAAGGTTTGAATTGCATCTCATTATACAGCTGCAACTTACGATCATTTTCCCCCGGACGTATAGACTATTTCAAAACCGATATGTTGTTCTTCCAAAAGAGGCTACACGTTACCTGCTAACGTTACCCTTTCTCTTTATGACGAAATGACGAGAAACTGCACAGTTAGAAGAATATGCAGCCTCTCTCTACTATCGCCACATCGATTGAGTGCCCAATCAAAAAACTGTCATCCGACATCTGCAGTAAACATTGTACTTATTTTGTTTCGCATGAAGCTTTGGTACAGGATGAAGTCGGAGCCTCGCGGTCTTGCCTTCATCCTCAACAACAAGCACTTCGACACCATGAAGGTTCGCCACGGCTCGGACTGTGACTCCCGCAACATGGAGCATCTTCTCAAGGCGCTGCGGTTTACCACTGTGGTGCACAGGGATCTCACGGCTGAGGTGAGCGGGCGTTTCTGTGTTTCTGTCTGTTGTTACTGTCGTCTGCGTTTTGTAGAACATCTTCACCATGAATTATCTGTCGAACGCGATCTAAGAACCCATTTTGCGCTGACGTGCCCACATTAGAACGCATTTAGCAGGTACGGACACACTGGTACGAACGCGTTGGAATGTTCATAACAAAAATGACGTGATCACCATGGGAATGTAAGCGTTTTTCTTCTCTCCAAGCAGAGAGTAAGACCACGAGACATAAAAAACGGCTCAAAATAGAAAGCCCAATAAAAACGCCTGAAAAATGTCACAATAAAACGCCCAACCTCTGCTTGGAGTGTAGCGTTTTTCGGGTTACATGTCAGCTTCATCAGTTGAAGGCTCTGGCAAGATGGTTATAGGGTGCCTTTGTATGGTAACGTTAAGGAGGTGGTGGTCACTAATGTTTGTTTTTGTGTTGTTTAAGTTAGTTTTGGGCTACTGTGTAGCTGCTTGGCGGGAGTAACACGTTAAGGTTACTTCTAAACTTCTGTAGTCCGGGAAAGTATGAACTTGATTCCACTTAATTTTCTTTAGGAAATTATGTCCGAACTGAGAAAGTTCTCTCTCCTGGATCACTCGGACTACGACTGCTGTGCCGTGGTCCTGCTTAGTCACGGAAACGCCGAGGCCATCTTCGGAACGGACGGCAAACCCGTCAGCTACAGCGCCACCCTCCAGCCCTTCGACGGGCAGCACTGCAAGGCGCTCATCAACAAACCCAAACTCTTCTTCATGGAGGCATGCAGAGGAGGTGATTAGGACATGTTTGAGACATTGGAGTTTTCTTTTCCACATCCAGTGGATTTTTTCCTTTGCTGGTTGTGAAAACAAAACTCAAATATTCTATGTTCTACCAACCCGGTGAAATCATTTTCGGGAGTTTACAGTTTTGTGTGCATCGCATAGCCGGTACGTGGTGACACGCCAGTTGTGTAAGTTATATATATGAACAAGCTAACGTCACGGCCTCCGCTTGCGTCCTTTCCGAGAGAACGTCCTAACCGAAGGTAGCTTCTCATTTTCAGCCCACTTTCAGTGTTGACTTTCACCATTGTGGAAATTTTATGATTCACCGTTACTTTTTCAGATATGACAGACAGTGGAGCGGATGAATTTCCGCTCTTGCTGCCGTTCAGCTACCAGGTCACAGAAGCAAACAGGCAGAGGAACTACTTTGTACCGAGCAACATGCCCAGCATCTGTGACATCTACCTCGCCTTCTCTACCGTTCCAGGTAAAGTGACAACAACTCTATCTCACTTTGTCACTTGAGAGTTAAACACTTACAGCGTTTTTCTCATTGAAATTTACGACATTGGTCGAGGGATGATTGAAATTTACCATATTAGTCGAGGGATGATTGAAATTTACCACATAAGTCGAAGGATGGACATAACCTTTTTAGGTTTGTAACCTTTTAACGATATCAAACCGGAGACTAGGATGTAAGGTTTGATCCATTCACACCGGGAATTCGAAGGACCTTACTCTTTTCGATAAGTGTGGCATGGTATCTTATATGCTTGAGGTATGGCTCTCCTAAAACATGTGACCTCCATTACCGGCTTAATATCATAGGTACGGCCCTAACAGAAGCCAAGTACTCATTTGCACCCATTGATCCGTCCGTGGTGCTGATATATGTGTAGGGAAATGTGCTGATATTCTCGGGTCACATTTTCACTGAAAGGCTGTCCACACAGTTTCATATTCTGTTCCATATAGGGCTGGGTATCGGTACAGCGTACCGGTACAAAACCGGTTTTTCTTATTGGACCGGTCCAGAAAAACCGGACCTGAAAAAATTAGGTGGACCGGATGTTGGACCGGTTAGAAAATTAACATATTATTTGATCAGGCATTCACACGTTTTGGCGCTTGCAGGTGGAAGAAAATAACAAGAGTGAAGTAGAGTAGAGTTTATAACCATTTCTACCAAGTTTTACAGTCAATCGTACAGGTGCAGTTAGCGTTGTAGGATTTTAAGACGCCAGTTTAAGTCTTATACTCCACCAAACAGATTTCTTTGTAGTGAAATGGACCATTGGTATGAGTCATACTGAATCAGGTCCAGGTTCAGGTCCGGACCTGGACCTGATCCTTTGGACCTGAACCGGACCTGGACCTGAATTTTCTGTACCGGTACCCAGCCCTAGTTCCATACAAGGAATGCCTCCCCAACATGGGATTTTTGTCTATTCCCATATAACAGCACGTGTTGCAACCGGTTGCTATGTCATCAACGAACATCGGCGAATGGAATACTAGTATGTTCGAAACAGCGGAATAATATTAATTGAAGTGGTTCAATAAATTACAAACGAATGATATGACCTTTGCATGACAATCATTGATCATGATAGCCCCCCCCCCCCTCTCCTGCAGGTTACACGTCATGGCGGAACTCCCAACGTGGCAGCTGGTTTGTCCAATCACTGATCGACGTTTTCTCTGAGCACGCCGCCAGGGAGGACCTGTGCTCTCTCATGACAAGAGTAAGTTTGAAGGGATATTTTGATAATCATCCTGTAAATTCTGCACAGGAAATATCAACAATTTGCTTTATTCGCTTTGTTTCTATTCTCGGCATCTGGCCGGTAAAAAGAACGAGAAACGGAGAGACATTGTTTTCTTTCCTGACGTTTGCAGGTGAATCAAAAGGTGGCGCTATCCTTCGAATCACAAGGTGGAAAGCTGACCCAGAGGAAACAGGTGCCCGCACCCGTAAACATGCTGACCAAGAAACTTTTTTTCTTCCCTGAGTATGCCAGGTAGACGCTCTAGAATAGGACATTTGCAAAATGTTAAAGTCATAACGAGATGCAGTTATGAATAATCATTGACATTCAAAGATAATTACTTTTGCACTTTTTGAATTAATGTTTCAGTTGCTACTGATGCCTGTCTAAAACATTCAATAAAGTGATCACAGTTTGTCTTCAATGATTCTCTTTCTTTCATGTCTAGTTGTCAGTGTTTGAAAGCTATGTTTTAAACGCCAGTGCTGTAAATGACCAGAGGCAAACAGCCTTGTTAACGGAAAGGACCCCTCTGTAAAGGTGAAGTAGCTGTACAGTCACCCCACAAGAACAACTTTTCGTAATACGAACTAGAAAACTTTCACTATCCAAATCATGTAGTCTTTAAGTTGACAATTACCACGCAGTACATGTTGCCTTGCAAATAAAGCTTTCTACTGAGACTTCAAGACATTTATTCGCAACCTGAAGAACAAATTACGTTTTATGAAGTTGATAGCAGGTGAATTGTGGGCAATGGCGTGGTGACATCTAGCGGTTTATTGTATTATTGCAGCACCCTGCCGCCGTAATGTTGCAGTACTGCAGCCGGTTAATAGAAGTCGTTTTTGATCCATGCAATGGCCACCGCATTTACGAAGTGGGAGAAAGGGGAGAGAGAAGATACTATCGCTTTATCGATGAAGGTGTTATTTTCTGGAGCAGGTGAATCTGACATTGAAGAGACACCGACTTGCCCATTTGAGCTTGCTCATGTTGTATTTTGTTGGTTCTAAAATCAACAAAGAAGTTATCATAAATTTTAATGTCATCCAAGTTCATATGGCAACTGTTGCGTACACGGAAGGGAAGCATGTTGCTTTGCTCAGTTTCTTCCTCTTCTTGAAACAAATAAGGTCAATGACCTGTACCAGACGGCTGTCACCATGGGAATACTGGAACTGTAGCTGATAACATGTGGTGTTGGATTACATAATGTAGCATTCCTACAATAGTGTCAGGCAGAGCTGAAGGGCTGCTATATGTAACATTATATGAATGTGTTTCTCTTAGACTAAACAGAGCTAGCAGCAGTATGTTTGAAAAGCAGGTCGATGACGTAGATAACACGAAGGCAAACATAATGTATTTGTCTGCAAATGCTGTCTTTCTAGTGTTTCATTTTTTCCATGATGGAGCACTGAAGTTTGTAAAATTCAGTCTGGCAAGAAAAGCTGATAGAGGACACCTAACATGTGTAAGGACTATTAAAACTGAGATGCACCATCTGGTGCGGAAAAGACTTGGCCTGGTGCTGAACATTCATACATACGGACAGATACGCCCCTGGTGCTGTTACATCCACACCGACAGACCTGTCCCTGAACAGTACATCCACACCGATAGACCTGTCCCTGGTGCTGAATATTACATCCACACCGACAGACCTGTCCGTGGTTCTGAACATTACATTCACACAGCTAGAACTGTCCGTGATTCTGAACATTACATCCACACCGACAGTCCTTGGTGCTTAACATTGAATAACCAGGCAGCTGCCGGGGCTGTATGGACATCTATACGGACAGATCTGTCCCTGAACATTACAAACAACACCGGCAGACCTTTCATTGAACATAAACGTTATATCTAACGTTATACCGACAGATCTGTCCCTGGTGCTGAACATTACATCCATACCATAGGACAATATAGAACAAAAATTCTATGGTATGATAGCCATTATAAAATCGTCTGCCTGTCTCATGGTAACGCAAATACTTGGAGGTAAATAATCTATTCTACCCCAGATATCAACGTTACATCAAATGGTTGCAGGCAACCGAACATTAGCTCTTGTGTCCAGAATACTGTAGAGAGTGCTCCGAGGACGAGAGCGCCGAAACTTCTGACCAATCACGAAGCCAGGCGAACAATGGAACAATGGAACAATAGAAGCATAGCGACGGCATAGAACGTTAGCAAGTTGACAGAAATCCTCGAACAGTAGTGAAGACGTATAATTTTTCACTGCGTAAAATGGATATGTCAAAAGGTAAATACGTGTATTTGGTAGACCCAAATGGGCACTCCAAAAGCCGGCTGTGGCGCTCCGGCCATTACTTCACAGAGTGGGCGTTCTTCAAGCCTAAATTCCATCTAACGGCGAAGAAAGGCTTCAAGGATCGTGAGTTGAGGAAGTGGGCATCTTATAAACAGTTCTCAACGTGGCTGTTTTATACAGACAAGGGAGAAGACGTACGCTGCGTAGTTGCCCACCTCCCCTTCCAGAAGGCCCCACCACCCCAGGCACAGTTAGATCGTGGAGACGACATCAGTCCCGAGCTGGACATGAACGCACAGACCGACCTGCCTGAGCTGCCACCTGCCGGACAGGAGGACTCCCTGCACCTGGAGGCACAAGTCGCTCCCACCGTGTCATCCAACCAGCAAGCGTTGGTACCAGTCGCTCCCACCGTGTCATCCTACCGGCACCGGCAGGCATCAGTCACCCTCACCATGTCATCCTACCTGCACCCGCAGGCATCAGTCACCCTCACCATGTCATCCTACCTGCACCCGCAGGCACCAGTCACCCCGACCGAGTCCTCCTACCTGCAAGCGTTGGTACCAGTCGCTCCCACCGTGTCATCCAACCAGCAAGCGTTGGTACCAGTCGCTCCCACTGTGTCATCCTACCTGCAAGTGTTGGTACAAGTCGCTTCCACCGTGTCATCCAACCTGCAAGCGTTGGTACCAGTCGCTCCCACCGTGTCATCCAACCAGCAAGCGTTGGTACCAGTCGCTCCCACTGTGTCATCCTACCTGCAAGTGTTGGTACAAGTCGCTTCCACCGTGTCATCCAACCAGCAAGCGTTGGTACCAGTCGCTCCCACTGTGGCATCCAACCTGCAAGCGTTGGTACCAGTCGCTCAGACCGTGTCATCCTACCTGCAAGCGGTGGTACCAGTCGCTTCCACCGTGTCATCCAACCTGCAAGCGTTGGTACCAGTCGCTCCCACCGTGGCATCCAACCTGCAAGCGTTGGTACCAGTCGCTCAGACCGTGTCATCCTACCTGCAAGCGGTGGTACCAGTCGCTCCCACCGTGTCATCCTACCTGCAAGCGTTGGTACCAGTCGCTCCCACTGTGTCATCCAACCTGCAAGCGTTGGTACCAGTCGCTCCCACCGTGTCATCCTACCTGCTACCGGGGGAAACAGAGAGCTCCACCTTGTCGTCCTCCCGTGCGTCCTCCCTGACGTGGGTAACATCCATGAGTACTGCGGGCTCGCTCTACTCCTGGACAGGCTCAGACACCGACACGTTTAGTCACAAGTCCTCCGCCTCTGCAGGTAAGGATTTTCATGTTAACCTTCACGGAAGGCAATTTTGTTTACATTCACGGCAGGTAAACATACTAGTATTGTTTTTGCTCTGTTTCTTCTTCTCTTAACAACAAATAAGGTCAACGGCCTGGACCAACAGCTGTCACCATGGTTACCGGTAAAGTAGCAGACATCCTGTGGTGTTCAGTTACATAATGTAGCAAATGTCTTATCACAGAGCTGGAGGGGTTCATGTCACTAAACATAAATGTGTTGGAGTAAGAATAACATGGCAGTAGTCAGTGTAAGACTACAACATGTGACGGTAAACATTATATATTTGCTTACAAATGTCACCTTCACTGATAAACAACAAGGAGAAGTGTTATGATATGCAATCAAGATTGGATAATACAGCCATTATTTTGGGTAAGGTTATGATATACAAATTATGATAGGAATAGGAAGATAGCATTTATTTAAAAAATCTATTTTGTTTATTGTCAATATCAACTTTTCAGCCAGCAATAAATGTATTGTGTTCGTAATAAAAGAAGCCAGATTATTCAATGTAATGGGATGGAAAATAAGATTAATGTAATGGTTCTCATCAGTGATACTAGTACATCGGTGTTGTATTTAAGGTCCTCTGCTATGTTTTGACACATGTTTTTTTTTTTCAAGCGCAACTTTACTGGAGGCCGCCAAGGTCACTATAAGTTCATATCAATGCGAATACTGCCATATACAAAGATAATCAAAATTTTTATAAGTATATGTAGTGTTGGACATTTTTAGTAAGATTTGAACTGTCATGATGAAGTGTATACATCAAAATGTTTTATAAGCATCCATGTTGCGCTGATTGCAATATCATATTGTTGTTTATATCTAAGGCACTAATTACTTTTAATTATTGGTATTAAGGGAATGATGTCATGGGCCCTAGCTAAATTAAATCTCTAATTCTGTGTTGCCATTAACTGAATGAATGTCTCCTGCACAGGTTTTACTTGATTAGGAATTCCACCATTAACTTGCAAACTTTTTGTCATAACATTTTCATACATGTATCAAACTGTGTTTGAAATGGGATGGTTGCCGGATGAAAGGGAAGAATAAAACCTCTCTGCAAGCAATTTAACCTTAAGCACACTAAGTAGCAATTTGGCACCCCATTCACTATTGGTTACAGAGTTGGACAGCAATGAGAAGGTTAATTTGTAACCACATCATGCATAGTAACAGCATCATTTTATTCTTTATAGGACTCCCCACTGACAATCCACCAGTGAAGAGTAAGTACAACTTTATAATCTAAGATTACACTGATCAACTTGAAGTTCTCTTACTGTTTGTTAAGTGTGATGCATATACAGAATGTTAACTACTTGTCCTACATGACATCTGATAGTAAGAGTGGAGTAACTGAATACTTGAGAAATCATTTCGATACAAGACAGAATTATATTGAGGTAAAAACAGATAAATGTAGCTAACATTATCACATGACATGCTTATGGATTGACATAGTAGTGTAGTCTAATAACTAATGAAATAATAAACATAGTCATAATGACTGAATGTTGTGAAGTTGTGGTAAAACAATGCCTTTTGGCTTTACTAAATTACAGCTACAGAGTAACACAGTGTGATATCACTTGTTCCTTGTTGTGTGTTGCTGTGTAGAGGGAGGGAACTTCCATACATGGATGCTAACATAGTGTGACATTATATGTAATGTTGATGACATCTTGTTCCTTGTTGTGTGTTGTGTAGAGGAAGTCATCCCTGCATGGATGCTAGCACAGTGTGAAATGTGTTGTTATGTAGAGAAAGTCATCCCTGCATGGATGCTAGCACAGTGTGAAATGTGTTGTTATGTAGAGAAAGTCACCCCTGCATGGATGCTAGCACAGTGTGAAATGTGTTGTTATATAGAGGGCAGAATCCCTGCATGGATGCTGACACAGTGTGATATTATATATAATGTTGATGACATCTTGTTCCTTGTTATGTAGAGGGCGGGATCCCTGCATGGATGCTAGGTGACCTGATGGCTGCAGCCCAGGATAAGGGCTACAGGCTGAACCTGTGTGAGGGGTACCTCAGAGGAGGGTACGGATCTGTGCTTTTCGGCGCTGTTGGCTCGAAGCATCTCCTGCGGCACAAGGAGGTGATGGACTCGGCCATACATAACGGCCACAACAAGGTGAGTACAAGTATGAAGCAACACAATCTACAGGTTATCAGTATTGCTTTATTTGATGTATTTTAGGAACTGTGGATTCATAATACATTGTGTAATGCAGGGGTTTCAAAATGTTTCTTTGCCGTGATTTTCCTATGATGTGTGTGATGATATATGTGATAATGATGTTAAAACATTGTCTTCTTATGTGTTGTTTGATATCTTGTGAACAATTGGCAATCTTGGTGTGCACATCGCCCCTCACTTATGCTCACTCACTTTTTTGGAAATCTGCACTTTGGAACTCCCCCGATTGAAAACCTTATAACTTTACTATGCTGAAAATGTTTGCAATGAAGGAAGTGTCTATACATGTACGTAGAGGAAATACATGGGTAGGGTCTGCATGGGTTTTCCGAGTAATAAAAAAAAACACACCTACATGAAATATGCATAAAAGTTGCTGATTGTGAATTTATTGGTTATAATCTATTTGAAAATAACACTCCCTTTAAAGAATTAATTTAGTTGCTTGATTTATTTGTATTACATATAGGAAGAAATGTTCACATGTAGTTCTATGACTGTAACTCATTCTCTTACGCAGAGGGACCACAGTCGTGTCAAAACTCCTTGTGGTCACCTCTGCTGTCTGGTGCACTCAGATCAGTTACTGACCGCTCTGCTTATAAATATTAATGAGCTTACCCTTATATGGGCAGTCAGCTGTTGGGTCTTAGGCGTAGGAGGATGGAGCTATGTAAGATGTAACATGATTGGCTGATAGCTTCCCAGCAGCCTTTGCGAGATGGCTTTCGTAAACAGAAAGCCCAAGAAAGGCCTATTCTCTGATTGGTTGACAGCTGGTTTGTGGCGACGCTCACAGTAACTGCACAGTAACTGCCACCAGGGCCCCAATAGGCAAGTTAGCTAGCTGTTGGGGACGGTGTGTAGGAGGATGCTATAACTATGTCTCTCCCTTCCAGATTGCTTTTAAAGTAATACAATATGCGAGCCGCATCAACGGAAAGACAGTGATTGACGAATCACAGGTGTCGACCATCCAGGCTGAGCTGATGGTTCTCAACAAGACCAGAGACAAACCGCACCCTAATGTGGTAAGTTCTTCTGTATTTGTGTCTTCTCTACATGTATGTCCAGTCTTTGTAAAACCGATAAGAGCAAATTGTAGACAATTGCCAATATGTTCATTTTTGTTGGACACTTTGAACCAAATAACTGATAATGGTAAAGGAAACAGATTTGCACAAATTGGTAGTTAAAGGTCTTCCACTAAATATCCTTCAACATTACCACCTATTATCATATGCATTCTGTACAAGAAAAGGGTTATATGATATTATATGAATTTATTGAGTTTACTTCCAGCATTATTTTGCAACGGTATTCAAAGTGGAGTAAAACTGTGTATAATCTCTAAGAACAGTTTGAAGGTAAACTTGTTTGCCTTGTTATGAAGTGATGTTCCATGAAGAATCAGTGCCTTGCAGGAGACAACCAAACTTCACTGTTGTGATTTTATTACTCATCAAGACATATGAATGCCAACATTCTTTTTCAAAGGTCAATTTGATGAAAGATAAAAAGTGTCTCACAGTGACAGCCTGTTGGCTGAATTGTTGCAATAACATGATGACGCTTTACAATCGTATCACAGGACAATGTTCTTCAATCAATCAATCAATCAATCAAAAATGGTACTGGCAGCCAGGGGCTGAATTGTGACTTGTTGTACATTAAAATCTCTGCTTACTTAATATAATTAACATACACAATCAATTTCTAGCACGTGATTGCACTTTAAAACAAATGATCTCTGAGAGTATTGCTGTTTAAGTGGATAGTTCATTTGACATGAATAAAAACATACATAGTTTACAGTTCTTACATACAGCAAGTTAAATTTGTCACAACAGTGTAGATATCAGCACCTAGGACAAGACCAAAAGAGTTGAAATGGACTGTATTGATGGTTTTTTAATTCCTTTTTTGTTTATTACAGCTGAATCTGTATGAAACCTGGGTGAATGATATAATCACCATCCTGGTGTGCCCCAAAGCGGAAGGCGGCGACTTGTGCTATTTTGTTGAGGAGAACAAGCCGTGCTGCTGTGAGAACTGGCTCCAGTGCACCTGCACAACTGGACTGCCTGAGAGCGTCGCACGTAACTTCTTCTGCCAAATCATCAGTGGGGTCAAGTATCTTCACCACAAGGGGATCTACCACCGGTAAGTAGGGAATGGTGTTTAACATAAATGTGGTAGACCTTCCAACACATGTCAAGTAGACCAGCCTTCCTTCTATAACTGGAAAATTAGAAAACGGGAATGTAATAAAATCATAAGAAAAGCTTTTAGAACTGATTAGTTGCTTTTTATTGGTTTCATTTTGTCTTAGTTTTTATTTGTCAGCATCAGTGACTTTATTGCCTTAGATGTAGAATTTTGTTACTTTGTAGACTTTTGATGATTCTTTTTATCATTTCTTATGCCAGACATTAGCCAGAGATAGCCTCTTTTGTTTACTTTACTTTTGTTGAAGAAGCAGCTTTTCCTTCCTCTGATGTAGTGACCTCAAGCTCGAAAACATTCTGCTGGATAGGTTCCGCAATGCAAAGATATGTGGTGAGTGTAGGTGTAGGGATTTTAGGATAAGCTCAGCTTAGGATACAGATAAAACTTGGACAGATTCTACTATACAGTGAGGAAAGCATCCCAAACCAGTCAAAGCAAGGAAAGTTTATTTGAAAAGTGTGTGTCTAGAATAGTCAGATGTCATTGGAAATTTAAAATGCTTCATTGTCCATGCATTTTATCTCAAATTTTACCAATCATGGATCATGGAATGGCCACTTTATACTTGCTTAATAAGGGAAAAATATTTGGTAACATGATTACCTTTCTTTGATAAATCATTAGGGGTAGTAACTGTTTTTCTTGTCAGAGAGGTTAAAAAAAAAAGAAACAGATGAAAAAGATCTACATGTGAGGGAACCTCTTAAAGTGACCATATTGAACAGATGGTGGCAGAGGGGGAAAAGACAGTTAGGCTTGACTCCCAGTTTATAGATAAAACATAGATTGCCACTTTAGAATTATAAAGCTAAAAGCCTCTTTGAAATATCAGGCTGTATGTTTGTGCAATCTTTATGATAGACATCAATAATTTTGTTTTGATGGACCATTGCATCACAACCTTGTGATGGCTGGCATTGTGTTTAAAGGGTAACGATTTACATCACGAGTCCGACTTGATAGATGCAAGCAATAGATTCAATTATGTGTACATTTCAGAACACCTTTTTTGTCCCTTTATATATATAATCAAGCTGAATCGTACTGTATTTTCTTTGTGCAAATTTGCAACTTTCCAACCATCATGATATTTGTATTACATTCAGAGATCAGCAAGAACATTGAGAAAGAATGGTTACTTTGACTCATTAAGATTAACTTTTCAACTCTTTTCTTTCAACAGATTTCGGGTTAGCCATCAAGTACCGACGACCTCTTGGTCACTTCAAGGTCCTACGAGAGTGCGTAGGAACTCACCCTAATATCTGTCCTGAGGCGATCCGAGGACACAAATATTCACCTAAGCAGGGAGACCTGTACGCCTTGTAAGTACAATTCAGCAATCATCATTACTGGTATCTTTCTTTGGAGATTGCTTGAAGCTATAAAAGGCTAGAACAACAGATCTTCCACAGATAGGAAATTTCTGACCAGAAGAGTCCTGCTCCAGAGGACTCCTATCCGCTATTGTGGGGGGAAGGATGTAAAATAGAACAGCTGCATTCAGATCATCCAAAAGACATGGTTGGAACATGGAGATTTGATGTCCAATATCAGTTTCCAATATAAAGAATATCAAATGATTAACACAATCTTAGTCTGTGGTAATCACCATCTTATTCTGGTTGAGATGAACTATGTAAAGGTGCACTTATAGTCATGCCAAGCCTCATTTTCTGTGATGTGTTTGTAGCAATCCCTACAGTGAACATCTGAATTACCAGTAGGCATCCCAATCATGTGAACATGCATCTTAACTTGAAGTGTGAACATATACATGCAGTATATGTACAACAAACACAGTGGCAATCACCAGTATGAACATATAAAACTTGAGGTATGACAATAACTTACAATGAGTACTACCATCTTTTGTTGCATCAGAGGGACCCTTTTGCATCACATGGGAGTAGGCCGCCGTATCTATAACGTGCCATACAAGGAGGCCAATGATGTGCAGGCTAAAGCAGTTCTCAAACAAATGTACCGATGGCGGGGCCGGCCCCCCATCTGCCAGGAGTTTGTCTCATCAGGTTAGATAACCAAACAACTCTCACTAGTCTGTTCTTTTGAGTCAGTCCAAAGTCCATTGGAGTAATGTCCAACATGTATGTTAGATTATGTACTTATATATGACAAATGAACATGATAATGTCCCTCCTGCATGAATATGAACTTTATGATGTGACTAATCTGTGTTCTGATATGGTTTAACGTATAAATGAACTGATTTGCTATGTTTACTGCAGTTACTAATAGTCATTGCTGCCTGACTGCTCAGTGACATGCAGTTACTCAACATCCATCACTTTTATATGTATAACTAAGTATTTGAAAACCTTAGCTTGATGCATATTGTATTTGATACATTTCAGATCTCGTCAAGTTGATCCACGCCCTTACTAATGAGGAAGGGAACAGGCGGCCAAAGCTAAAGACAGTCCAAAAATCTCCCTGGCTCCTGAATGGAGAGAAAACTGCCCCACATGAGATCGACGAGGCCTGCTTGGCTCACAGAAAGAAAGTCCTGACAGTCCGGCTGGAGAAAGAAAAGAACCCGGACAAGATAAGGAGGATTAGGTTGCTCCTTACGGGCCTGGTCACTGAGGAGCAGACTTCTGGAGGTAGAACATCAGGAGAGGAGGGAAACAGTGGTGACATAGAGGACAGAACACCAGGAGAGGAGGGGAAAAGTGGGCACATGGAGGACAGAACATCAGGAGAGGAGGGAAACAGTGGTTACATGGAGGACAGAACATCAGGAGAGGAGGGAAACAGTGGTGACATGGAGGACAGAACATCAGGAGAGGAGGGAAACAGTGGTTACATGGAGGACAGAACATCAGGAGAGGAGGGAAACAGTGGTGACATGGAGGACAGAACATCAGGAGAGGAGGGAAACAGTGGTTACATGGAGGACAGAACATCAGGAGTCAGGAGGGAAACAGTGGTGACATGGAGGACAGAACATCAGGAGAGGAGGGAAGCAGTGGTGACATGGAGGACAGAACATCAGGAGGGGAGGGAAGCAGTGGTGACATGGAGGGCAGACACAGCAGCATCCCTGCAGGAACAGCCCATTGTCACCTGTCATTATAGGGGGGACTGAACCATGGATAAGGGGGGACATGGTAGGAATGTTTTGCTATTAGCGTTTTAGTTAATTTAATCTTTAAAAAAAGCATATAAATTTAAGTGTATTATTATATTCAAGTACTAGAAGAATCTGCCAACTGTTTTTTTAATCTTTGAAAAGGGTAATATGATAATAGATGATATGGGTATAGATTTTTCATGCACTTTAACTAAGATGACATCTTGTAGCAGTTGGTAATACATTTAAATTCAGCTTCAGAGGAATGAGACATTTATAACAACTTTGCCACATTTTTCTTTCAGCAAAAAATGTACAGCAGAGGGACAAAAATAATGGGACATGACTCAAGGAGCAGGCCTCCATCCATCAGAACGTCCAGGAGAGGAGCAGGACTCCTTCCGTCAGTAAGCCCAGGAGAGGAGCAGGACTCCTTCCGTCAGTATGTCCAGGAGAGGAGCAGGACTCCTTCCGTCACTAAGCCCAGGAGAGGAGCAGGACTCCTTCCGTCAGTAAGTCCAAGAGAGGAGCAGGACTCCTTCTGTCAGTAAGCCCAGGAGAGGAGCAGGACTCCTTCCGTCAGTATGTCCAGGAGAGGAGCAGGACTCCTTCCGTCAGTAAGCCCAGGAGAGGAGCAGGACTCCTTCCGTCAGTAAGCCCAGGAGAGGAGCAGGACTCCTTCCGTCAGTATGTCCAGGAGAGGAGCAGGACTCCTTCCGTCAGTATGTCCAGGTGAGGAGCAGGACTCCTTCCGTCAGTAAGCCCAGGAGAGGTGCAGGACTCCTTCCGTCAGTATGTCCAGGAGAGGAGCAGGACTCCTTCCGTCAGTAAGCCCAGGAGAGGAGCAGGACTCCTTCCATCAGTAAGCCCAGGAGAGGAGCAGGACTCCTTTCGTCAGTAAGCCCAGGAGAGGAGCAGGACTCCTTTCGTCAGTATGTCCAGGATAGGAGCAGGACTCCTTCCGTCAGTATGTCCAGGAGAGGAGCAGGACTCCTTCCGTCAGTATGTCCAGGAGAGGAGCAGGACTCCTTCCGTCAGTATGTCCAGGAGAGGAGCAGGACTCCTTCTGTCAGTAAGTCAAGGAGAGGAGCAGGACTCCTTCCGTCAGTAAGCCCAGGAAAGGAGCAGGACTCCTTCCGTCAGTAAGCCCAGGAGAGGAGCAGGACTCCTTTCGTCAGTATGTCCAGGATAGGAGCAGGACTCCTTCCGTCAGTATGTCCAGGAGAGGAGCAGGACTCCTTCCGTCAGTATGTCCAGGAGAGGAGCAGGCCACTCCTTCCGTCAGTATGTTTTGTGATAAACATTAAGAGGACAGCCACACCTGTGGACCTGGTGAGAAAATGGTTGACCTGGTTTAATGAGTTATGCTCAAAGGAATTCATATGTAGCATAAATTTTATCTATGATTCCTAAAAAGTATTTGATTTCATTGTACAGAAGTGTTTTGTTGTTGGTCTGGAGTCCATCTCTATTGCACTTTGCTAAATCGTATACTGGTGTAAACATCTGTCTGATAGTATCACTGTCCTTTGGAGAAGCAGGGGGACCCCCTAACCGGAGGACCCTGTGACCGAGATGCATTGACCAGTGTCAACAGCTAGACAGACACTGCTGACATGAATGCAAGAGTTGCTTGAACAGCTTTACAGAAACAGGTGAGAACTAGAGTTCGGCGACCTCATACCTCCATGAATATTTAGAGCTTTTGTTAATTTCATGCAAATGACTTAACATTAACATGATTTATCCATGGTGTTGTTCATCATTGAATAATGTACAGTACACATGTCACAAGTAAAATTCCCAATTCAAATCATTAATCATTAAGTTTTTTTTTGTAATTTTTTGCATAAATTATGCAAATAAGTTCTTCATTTGCATATTTGATATCTGCATATGTTCCACCGATTATAATTAACAAGTGTTACATTTATCGAAGTCCAGTTATTGCAAACAATGGAATTGTACAATTTCCTCATTAATTCTGCAAATTAAGTCCTTATTTGCATAAAATGCATATCATTATAAACATATTTGCCTAAGCTACCTGCATACCTAAAATGCAGGCAATCCGCCGTTCCTTCCTGCAGTTATCCTCTTTGGAGTGTCTTGACAAAAATGCCCCTGCAGTTCCACAATTGAATGTTAGGGGACTGAAACTTGCCCCACTTTGTCATGACGCTAAAATCTATCAACCCCCTAAATGTCACGACCATATCACATACGGGACAAGAGATACATTGAAAAAACTGCTATCATAGAATATTCTCATTAATTATGCAAATGTACTCCTATTTTGCATAATTAATATTTTATCTTGTACAACAATGTCTAAGGTACCTACATACTAAAAATCATGAAAATCCGTTGTTTCCTTCTTGAGTTATCCTCGTCAGAAGTTTTTGACAAAAATGCCCCTGCTATCCCAAAACTAGACGCTAGTGGGCCCAAACTTATGTCATTTTTTCCTGAGCACAAGAGCTATCTAGTACTTAAAAATCTTGACCATAGCATGTTCAGAACACCGAGATAGCAAAACCGGAAGTTGCACTGCAGTACCAAGGTCACACACCAGGGGGCACAAAATTGACCTTGACCGTCTTCCCAACCCCTACCCACATACCAAATATCGTAGTCCATCAAGAGGTTCTCAAGTTATGATGTCCACAAATATGCGGACACACAGACACACAGACACACCCAAAACTATACCTCCATTTTTTCATGGAGGTAATAAACAAAGAAATAAAGCAACAGAAAAGCAGTGCATCAGGCATTGACATCTGTAAACACCCAGTTTTGTTCACACAAAAGATTGGACTTGGGGCCAGTAAAAAATCAATTGAGAACTTTTTTAACACAGGTTATGACTTCTTCAGTCACCACAACCCATATGTGTGTGAGAGGCTCTTATGAGAACCACTTCTGGCTAAGGGCAGTGTGCATCAGTCCTGAGGGACAGGAGGGGTGGATGAACCCAGGATACACGCTTCCAAGGTACAGTTCTTGACATTAATGTTTTAGAAATGTTGCTTTTACATGTACATGGTGCATATCAATTTGTTGCAGATAACTATTGACACTTGAATATTTGTGTTTTATGCTAATTTCCCATCAGCAGAGAAAATGTACTGATTTACATAGAGAGAAACATGTTCTGTTCTCCATAGCAACAATATGGCAGTATTTTTTAATGAAGTAAGTTAATAGCATAAATGTTTTCAGTTGAACTATAATCAAAATAAACTCAATCTGTGAATCAGTACTGGCTGTTTCTCAATGTATCTATCCACAAACCTGAGGATTTTCCTACTTTTTTCCATTAAACCTTCCATCCACAGACTGTAAGAAGCTGGCAGCTGACTTATGTCTGCTTCATTCTCCCTAGGAGTGCCCACAGAATTGGGAGCTGGTACTATGATGATAGATGCAGTGGAGAAGTCAAATAGAATTCCGTTTATCTCAAGTTTTAAATTCTTGTAAATTTGCCGACAGAGGACCACATTCATGTTGTAAATGCATACAAAGACTCAAAGAAACCACATGTAAGGATAGTGGGATTGCTTTCATGCAGCCAATGTCAGAATAGGGGTAGAGGAAAGGTCTGAGAGACATTGGATGGGAATTTTGAAAGAGGCTGTCTCATGTCAATGAATCCAAATCTTATCCTTTTTGCTGGGAAATAGCTGTGACTATGGGATTACAATTTATGTGGCATAGTGGGGGAGGTCTGAATTTGTCGCATTTAGTGTGTGCTGGTATACAAGGAATGGCTAAATTGTCCCAGTACTTGTAGGCACAGAAGTGACATTGGAACTTATAAGTAAAAGTGTCACATTTACACAAATGTAAAACTTAAAAGAAAGCCACAGTAAAGGACCCGCACACCCACAGCCTCTCCATGTCTTCTTCACCCCCCTATGATCAGTAATATGACCTGTATTTAATTGTTCATCCACAAGATGTACACATACAGACCCCTACACATGGTGACCTGCAGGAAGCGCACACACAGACCATCACATGCTGTTTCACTGTGATTTTTCCTTCCAAAACCTTTGGTGTACAATTTGTGTTGTTGCAGTAACAAGTCGGCCAGTGTGTGTGCATCCTGTAGGGTACCATGTGTAGGGGTAGGGGTCCTTGTGTGTACATCATGTTGGGTGAAGAATTACATACAGGACTTGTTACTGGTTATAAAGGGGCTGGAGAAGGCTGAGTGTGAGGCACTCTGTGTTTGTCAGCATCCACAGTTATTAGAAAATTTGGGTGAGTCCAATTTTGGTGTTGGAAATTACAGTTCTGACTATTTCAAGAATGACTTCTACCAACACAGATGAACTTCAAGTAAGCATCAC
>NC_049985.1:13518787-13524779 GCF_000003815.2 Branchiostoma floridae | reverse complement strand
CCCTTCTCGCCCGTTTGAGGTCCTATACGGTGTATAGGCAAAGGGAACACACCTTACTCTCCTGTATAAGACGCTATCTGGTCTATGTGCAAAGGAAACCCCCCTTACTTAACTGTTCGGGGTTTTACCTGGTTTGTAATCAAAGGAAATCGCCGTTACTCACCTGTACGGTGTCTTACCTGGTCTGCTATAAAAGGAAACACACCTTACTTACCTGTATGGTGTTTTACCTGGCCTGTTATCAAAGGAAACACACGTTACTCACCTGTACGGTGTCTTACCTGGTCTGTAATCAAAGGAAATACACGTTACTCACCTGTACGGTGTCTTACCTGGTCTGTAATCAATGGAAATACACGTTTCTCACCTGTACGGTGTATTACCTAGTCTGTAGTCAAGGAAACACACCTTACTCACCTGTACGGTGTCTTACCTGGTCTGCTATAAAAGGAAACACACCTTATTTACCTGTACGGTGTCTTACCTGGCCTGTTATAAAAGGAAACACACCTTACTTACCTGTATTGTCGTCATTTATTAAGAAGAGAAAAACAATTTGTTTGTCAATGTTAATAAAGGTACATTTTACAATTGAAATTTTCTACGTCATAACTAAATGTTATAAAACTTTTCCTTTCTGAGCCCGCTCTTGCCATGTTCCAACATTTTATTACTATATTAAATAGGCTATTAATAGCATGTGGTCACATTTTTCTGCACACAAATAATGCAATTAATATTGTTTATGTGTCAACCCCTTCCAATACTTTAAAAATATTTAGGAAGTGAAATGAAATACATTTTTTTATTTGAAATAAGTTTGTACACACTGTAACAGATACTCATCTAATTAAATCCTCATTGTAACAATGTTTCTGTGATAAATAAAGATAAGAAAAGTCCAGTTTGGTGAAGAGTTATTATCATAATGTAAATAGTATTGTTAATAATGAATAGCTATGTTTTTCTAGTATTGGTTACCTGCCCCTAGTCAGGTTTATAACACTAATGTGTCTGAGCCTTTTGTACATTAATTGGGCACTGAGGAGAATCAATATCCATATTTGCACTAAGTTCCTCAAACCTGGGTAATTATAGCACAGAAAAAGGGACCACAATGTAAATATCAGTCAGATGACAGCACTATGAATTGAAAATCTTGTTCAGAATTCAATCTAAAATGGTTGTATGATAAGCTATGCTACAACAGTCCCTCCCGCGATACTTATAGAACAGTCCCGCAAGGAGGTCACATGACTAGTGCCCGCCATTTTGAATTGCCATTGTTAAAGTATGGCAGTGTCGGCGCTGTACATTTTGACGAAAAACAGGGACTTAAAATGCTTGTAAAGCACGGAAACTCCGTACACGTCAATGGGACACCATCTTGAACATGTTTGTGGCGGTAGGTTTAGGTGTCGTTGCGCGACGGCCGATATTTTTGTGGATATAGTGGGCATTCGCTAAAAAGACATTTTGCTGGGCGTTCGCAAAAAAGACCATCGAGAATCGAAAACTTTGATTTATGTCACTTCGGGTCGATGGATTGACTTGAAACTCAGGATTAATACATGGGAGCACAACGTGGACATATTCCAAGCAAAAAAAATGAGATTCGTGCAGCGCGGACTTCTCTAGAGTGGGCGTTTGTGGGCATTCGCTAAAAAGACCATGCGCCAAGGCAGTAGATCGTAAGGTGTTTGCATCAGCTCCCCAGTTCAGAGTTGTGAGGTTGTTGAGGAGGTTGTTCCTGGAAGCAACCTTCTCCTTGAGTTTCCTGACATGCTCTCTATAAGACAAAGTTCTGTCCATGGTTACTCCAAGGTAAACCGGGAACTTTTCGTTGGCTAGTTTCTTACCATTCCAGACTATGTTCAGCTGTCGTTTGGCCTGGTGGTTATTCAAATGGAATGCACACACTTGAGTCTTGCTAGGGTTCGCATTTAAGAAATTGTTCTTGTAGTAGACTGACAGACTGTTCAGAGCAGCGGTCAGTCTGCGCTCGATGACCTCGAAAGACTTGTGCTGGGTGGTTAGACCTAGGTCGTCAGCGTAGATAAACCGGCGGATGTTGTTGAACTGGGGAAGGTCGACCGTTGGTGTAGACGTTGAACAGGGTTGGTGCAAGCACCGAGCCTTGTGGGAGGCCATTCGTCTGAGAACGCCAGCGGCTCCTTTTCCCATCCATCTCAACGAAGAACCGTCGGTTTTCAAGTAGCGACTGGATGATCCTGACAGTGCTTGTGTTCCGAACCATTTTTGCCAGTTTTAGTAAGAGCAGTCTATGGTTGACGGTATCGTATGCAGCAGTCAGGTCAACAAAAACCGCCCCTGTGACCTTCCCGGTTTCAAAACCATCCTCGATGTGCTGGGTAATGTTCAGGACTTGGCCACAGCAGGCCCTTCCTGGTCTGAAACCCGCTTGGTCGGGAGATAGTAGCTCATCTATTATGGGACCAATACGCGCAAGTATCATTCTCTCATACAACTTGAAGAGGATACACAATAATGACACAGGTCGGTAGCTTTTGGCGTTGGAAGGGTCCTTGTTGGGTTTCAGGAGAGCGACCACTTTTGCTTTCCGCC
Organism: Branchiostoma floridae; assembly: GCF_000003815.2. NCBI lineage: Eukaryota > Metazoa > Chordata > Leptocardii > Amphioxiformes > Branchiostomatidae > Branchiostoma > Branchiostoma floridae. The sequence goes on along the minus strand of NC_049985.1, from coordinate 13,522,193 downwards.
AAACCTTAGGGATGGAAAGGGTGGTGGCACAGGTATTGAACATTTGTAGTAGCCAGGCTTTAGCTTTAGGTCCAAAGTTCCGAATGACTTCAGTCGTGATACCATCAAGGCCAGCAGCTTTCCCGGGTTTCAGAAGTTTGATGGCATCTTCCAGTTCAGAGATGGTGAAATCTGCGAACTCGTCCTCGCTTTCCAACATCACATTCTCCATCTCCTCTTTCATCTTCTTCCGATGACCTCTTTCTTTGTTGAGAGGTTTGCCATTAAGCAGTAGCTGCGTAGCCACTTCATTAGGAGTCACGGCAGCTAGACTTGTCTGTGGATTCTTGTCAGAGTTTAACTTCTTGATTGTGGACCAGGCTTTCTTGCTGTTCTGAGTCATATCCACATTAGTGATAAGCTCTTTCCATCTTTCTCTCCGCTCTTCAGAAACTGAAGCCAGCACAGATTCTCCCATTGCTATCGTTTCCTCTGCAAATGGGTCGACTTCGTATGCTTTTACATATTCCTCGTAGAGATCTTTGCTGTCTTCACTTAAGCAAGGTATATAAGACTTGCGACATCCTCTTGGAATATGTCTCTTTGATATTTCCCATACAAGGCTTTGGAACTGATCATAGATGTTGGGATGAGGTTCCAACGTCTGGATTCTATCGTCAAGTTCCATAGTGAAACTCTCCCAATTTGCTTTACGAAAGTTAAACCTAGGTATGGTGTTCCTTGGTTTTACAGGTCGGATCACCGGCTTGGTGTTGACTGTGATTGGCCTGTGTTGTGACCTTGGTATAGGGTTTTCCACTGTTTTTTCAAAATTTTGTGTCAGTCTGGAATATGTGATATGTATTAATTAGCATGAATGATATCTGTGCGCGCATCAATTTTCGTCCGTTTAAAAAAAGTCTCGGCTGTTCTGTAAATTGTACAAAGCAGCTGTAAAATGAGCACATACATGCTGTATATTGCAATCATTTTTTTCATTTAAGTTGGAAACTTTTATCATTTGAAAAAATCACCTTTTGTGATTTTTTGTCAAAAATGTGCATCATATTTTTGTTTTGAGACATGACATGGCCATTTACTATCAGGAAGAGATGCTACATGTATGCTTTCTATAGGAGTAGGACCTTCTGGATAGCTTTTAATTAGGACCTTCACGGCTTCCTGTCCACCTGCAGGTGAACGGTTTTGGTAGTTTTCCCGCGGTAGTTCACCGCCGTGCAGACGTAGTCACCCGTATCCCCCACAGTTGCCCGCTGGATCGACAGAGTGCCGCTGTTTTCTATGTCAATCACTTCCATTCTTGGGAACCCCCACCCAACCGCCAACATGTCACCACCTGGTGTAGTCCAGAACAGTTCCGCTAGGGGGCAGCCAGTCACTCTACAGTTGAGCATCGCGCTTTGTCCCTCCTGCACGTGGTCATCACTGCCGCTGGTGTCTATGGACGGTGCCTGTTCATGGTCACAGTCACATGTCAGCTCGCTCAATGGTATGTCAGACAGATATTTACCGTTCAATTTTGGCGGGCTGGCGCAGAAGACATCCACGTAGGGATAGGAATGGGGTTTCCTACTCTGGACCCAAGCGGCTAAATCTCTCAGCTGACAGTCGCACTGAAAAGGGCAGCCGTCGATAGCAAGGCTCAGCAACTTGGGAAGTCCCTCTGCTATTTTACCAGGGAGAAAATGCAGTAGATTTCCCTGGTCCAGCATGACTTCAGTAAGATTTGAAAACGACGCCGGGGAAAACGCGCCTTCCTCTATAATCCGTATCCTGTTCCCTGCAAAGTTGAGAAACGTAGTGGACGTGACGCCTGGGAACGAGTCTGGTCCCAGGTACACGATCTTGTTCTCGTACAAAGCTGGGAAGTAACGTGACGAGGGTCCTGTGAAAGCTGGAATCACGTGATCAACATTGGTGAAGTTGTTTCCTCCCATGTCCAGGAACGTCATCTTTTCAAACCCGTCGAATGACTTGGGTTGTAGCCTGCTCAGACGGTTGTGGGAAAGATCTAGACTGTACAACTGTCTCATCCCGGTAAACAAGCCAGGTGGGACTTCTGTTAGCTCGTTGTACGACAGGTATAGGTAGCTCAAAGTTGGTGTACAGGCGAAAACATCAATAGGTAGAGTTGAGATGTTGTTATGGTTCAGAGAGATTTTGTCTAAAGCGTCACAGCCGCAAAGTGCTTTCGGGTCTTGCAGAGTTCCGGCTCTCCGTATGCTCGTGATGTTGTTGAGATTCAAATTGGACAGCCTGAAAGAAAGACAAGTTAGAAATAAGTCCATGTTCAAAAAGACAACAGTTTCATCAACAAAAGCAGCTCAAACCAAACAACTTGTCACTCAATAAATGATAAATCTAGGCAGAGCTCAGGAAACTACAAAACGGTTCACCCATCTGTATTGATAAACGTTATAACGGTGAAAGTCAGAAGTGATAATGATCGCCATTTTTCAGAATTTGGGTGTGCTACAATAACTTCTCGCACTTTCTATTCAACTCACCTTCTCAAAACAGAGAACTGCCCTGCATGCAGAGGCTCGTTGATAGGATTGTTGTTCAGCGTCAGTGTCTGTAGTTGTTTGCCGGCGTCCGCCATCTTGGTGGGAAAGCTGCCAAGATGGTTGTCACCAAGGTCAAGTTCAATGAGAGAACTGAGCCCAGCAAGGGTCATTTCATGGATACCATTGTTAGCCAGGAGGAGATACTGTAGAGCGTCAAACTCAACAAAGGCCCCGCTTTCTAGGACGCTAATTTTGTTGTTCGAAATGTCGAGATAGCTGAGAGAGGGGAGCTGTGCGAAAGTGCCGTTGTGGATATTTGTGATGTGGTTGTTCGGCAGGGTGATCCTTACTAACTTTGGATGGTTGTGGAGCAAACCATCAACTTCCGTGACCTTGTTGTTATCAAAGGCGACACTATTCAAGTCTTTAAGTCCAGAAAATATACCCTTTTCGATATTTGTGATGCTGTTAAAACTGCAATCTAAATATTGTAACTTCGGGACCCCCGAAAGAGCAGCCATAGTGAGTGATCCAAGTTTGTTGTTGTGTAGTTCTAACGTGGCTAGATTTTGGAGACCAACCAGACTTCCAGGCTCAAGAGAGGAGATGTTGTTCCACGAAAGGTCAATGAACTGTAGGGTGGAGTGGTTTGTGAAGAGCCCGGATGGAACCATGACGAGGTGGTTGTGATTCCCGTCAAATCTGGTCAACTGGTCCAGACCGCGGAGCATGCCGGGAGGGAACATGGCGACAGAGTTGTTGAAAACCAAGAGTTCCGTTACTGTCGGCAGGTTGTCGAAAGTTCCCACTTCCACCGTGGTCAGGTTTAAATTCCACCAGATTTGCAACCGCTTCAAGTCCGGTAGATCCACGAAATCGCCTTTGCGAAGCATTTTTAT
>NC_049985.1:13511010-13518687 GCF_000003815.2 Branchiostoma floridae | reverse complement strand
TGCAAATGAATCGCAAACTTAATTAATCAAGTTGACGCTACTGAACCACTGTTCAATCCAAAAGAAGGTACCAAATATGCTGAAGTTTGTCTTAACCAAGGAGCTTTTTTTTAACTGGAGCAAACCTCGAAACATATTTGCACAAATGTCATGGCAAAATACAGAGGCCATTTGAAAACATGGCGATTCCAATCTACTTTACAGGAAAAGAAACCAGTTTTGAAAATCTTTTAGAGTGAATGTGAAGTGCTGACCAATGATTAGAGCAGTCGTGTTCTTCGGTACGTCCCTGGGTACTGCGGTGATGTTTGGTCCCTGGCAGGTGACAGAGTACTCCTGGTGACCACCAGAGCGGCAGTCGCAGTACTTCGGACACGCCGTGGTCCCGGAGAGGACCACCATCAACAGACCCACGACGAAAATGTACCTCTGTACCATTGTGTCGAGCTGATAGAATAAAACAAGCACAAATTAATTGCAAGAAGAGCCTTTTTGTTTCCATTACGTATATTTGTCATACTGCAGTCTATGGTGGTAGCGCCATGTTTGACGACATATTTCTTGAAGATTCTAACCATATATACAATATGTATGTGAACTATATACATATTTTATATATGTATATAGTTGTATACAATTGTATATATGTAATAAATGGACATAAATACATGTAGATATGTTTTAAGAAATGCATACGGAACTCTACCACTAAAGAGGTAGTGTTTGTGACAAACAGTCAACACGTAAAAATTTAACACTGCGTTACTATCCCACATTCATAAGCTATCCACGAATGATAAGCAAGCTCAAGTAGAAGACAATGCGTCTGAAAGTAAGCAAAAATGAGAGCAAAAATGGTCAGCTTTCAAAGAAGGTAACGTTAATATTTTGACTCACCAATTCAACTTCCGCAGCGAACTTACACGAACTTTGACCGATGTTTGCTGAGTTGTTGGCAGGTGAGTGACGATCACATGACCAAAGGTTACTAGGAGTCAGGGCGGTGCAACGTCTGTCTTGAATGAATGTACGTATACGCAACGGCATTTTTACCTCCATGAAATATCATGGAGGTTATATTTTCTCTACAGTTTGTGTGTGTGTGTGTGTGCGTGTGTGTGTGTCTGTGTGTGTTTGAGCAAGATAACTAAAGAACGGCTGGGTGGATTGGTTTTATACTTAATGTGCTGGTGTGTCATGGAAGCTGAAAATGATCAGATTTTGGGCCCCCTTGCAGCTTCCCTTGGTACTGTAATTTTGGAAGTGTTGCAACGTAGGATCATGCATTTATGTATATGTACACTGTGCATATTTAAGACAAGATACGTCATTTCTTCCACCTTCAAGAAAACGCTATTCACGAAGATACTTGCAACGTCACAGGATAACCTTCGAATTCCTTTAAATTCATAGCAATTCCATCAAACAACCAGCCAAGGCCGTTGTAGAGTTCTAGAGCTGAACACCTGCCATCTTCCCGAAGCGAAAAAAGGATTTGTTTCAATCATGAAGCTCTGTATACTGATGAGCCTTGCCTTTTTGGCCACCCATGAACTATGTAATAGCTATATTTCAATACATCCAAGAAGCTTAAGCAATTAAAAATCGTTTTTATTGATTGAAGCTAAGACTGATATTATTGTCTCGCAATATGTACACCCCTCCCCGCCTTCCTACCAACGTACCCTGACCCAGTGTCATTAGAAGCGTCGGGACAGGCGACATCCTGGGCGATGTTTGATGACGTCTCAATAAATAGATAGGCAAGTCATGGCAACAAGAAGTACCGTACAGATGAGAAAGTTGAATCCCTGACGTACACATGGCTTCTCACTGCTCGGTGTCGCCATCGTCAGCGACAGTGATATCTGGAATGTGGCTTGTGCACAAAGGGCTGTTTCTCACAGAAAGACTGGAACGCTAAGCAGCTGGTTTTTGCATCTGCATGTTGGCTGCAGCTCACTTTAGATATATGTAAATAGGCAACCAATATTAATTCACTCACAAAACGCAATATTTTGATAGGCAGGTCAGCCAACACAATTACTTTGTAAACCTTTCCTGCGACGTTCGTCGTTAGATTTCTCACTTGCTGTTCCTAATTTATTGTTCCGGATAGTTATTTCAAGCAGATTCTAATTAAACATATTTTATTGTTGTCTGTTTTGGGGTTATAGTCCCTTTAACTTCTTAGTCTTAATACTATTGAGTTTCATTCAATTACAGCCAATTATCGCCAAAAAAGTGATGTTCGGCACTAAAACATTAGTTGGAATAGCGGTGATGTAATGCCTTAAATAAATCACAAAAATGACGCGTTTGGTGAATGTTAACATATAATTACTTAATTAGAAACAGGGACTCACTTGCAGCAAGGAAATTTAAACATAATACGATATTTGTAGTACGACATTTTCTGTTGTACCGATATCTTTATATTTGTTATCACAAAAGGCAACATATCTTAACATGTACTAAAACATCCTTTCGAACTCCAAGAAGTATACAGAAAATGAATGCCAACATTACACCAACGTGTGCAAAGTGACGTAAGGACCAAAAGTGATGCAACAAGCGTGTCGACAAATGCTCTAAGGCACTTCCTATGATGGCTTAAAGATGTAGCCTGCCCTCTACTCGTGGGAAGGTAAATGTTTCATATCGGTATGTCGGGGGCCATTTAAAACCGTGCTATTAAAGTTGACTAGATGCACATATTCTCTGACTGCACAGTACTAATGATGTAAATTCCACATCCCTCCGCCATCTTCCTTCAGTCAGTGACGTCATTTTCTCGTTGAGTTTCGACGTTTGGTCTTGACAGGTTGTTTGGCCGGGACTAGAACTGTTTTTGTGTCCGGAACTGGTTGTTTGGTCGGGATTGGTTCTTTAGCCGTAATTGGTTGTTTGGCCGGGACTGGTTGTTTGGCCGGGACTGGTTGTTTGGCCGGAGCTGCTTGTTTGGCCGGAGCTGGTTGTTTGGCCGGGACTGGTTGTTTGGCCGGAGCTGGTTGTTTGGCCGGAGGGTTGTTTGGTCTTGACTGGTTGTTTGGCCGGGACGGGTTGTTTGGCCGGAACTGGTTGTTTGGCCGGGACTGGTTGATTTTGCAGAGGTTTGGTTGGCTTCTTGTCAGCAGATTTAGATGGAGGGGGAGGGAGCCATTCCGGCCATAGCATATTGACTCCGTTCTTTCGCAGCTCTGTCACGTGTATCGTCTTCAAGGCGACGAGGTGTCTACTATTCAACACCCCGCAAAATGTGCTGTCAATGACAAATTCGTTATTCCACCGGGTAGTCCCGAAGCGTTTGTCTGTTGTGTCATTACTGACGACTGTTACGTCACAGAATCGAGTGGTCATTTGGTTGATTTGCTTGAACCGCGTCACCTGCAAAAGGACAATACTTTAAGTGAGAGGGAAAATCTTAAAACTCATGTTGACAGTCAATCTACCACACTGCAGGTTACGACTTAAGTGTCCGTTGTATCACAGCTTTTCTTCCTATTCGTATATCAAGTGTTGATAGATCTATCATGACAAAGCGGGAAAATGGATACCTATTCTTATTTAGATGCTTACTTGCTTACTAAAAACAAAGTTCATGGCCTTTAACATTCCGACATATTTTGATACATATTAGAAATAATCATGTCTCCTATGGAGGTAACAACGTTTGTCCCCTTTTACGTTACCTGCAATTAGCTCTCGGGCAAGAATTTCCAGTAAACTATTATTAAAGCCCAAGAGAAAAGAGTGATCGACACATCACCTCGTCAAAGAAGTCCTCCCCCTCATTTGCGATTTTCTCCCACAGGGTTTTGTTGAAGTGTTCATAGATCAGGTAATCAGCCATGCTCCAGTTTCTGTGGATCTCCTTCATTTCAGGGGACAGGTCATCCTTCTTATAACCGTATCTAATGCGGAAAATAAAGAGCTTGGGTTGGTAAGAATCACTTAAAATCATCATGAAATGACAGTTTGGAATGGTCCGTATTTGTGGAACACGGTTTAATAGTGTCGGTATCATCCCGAAAGCAGTTCGTCCTGACGTTTATTATACACTATATGCAGTCGCTTCCCAGCAGAAGTAAACATAGGAGTGAATAACTACCCGGATGGTAACCACGATAGGACACGGTACTTCTGTGATTCAGATGGAACAGCAGTTCTGTTCAAATGGTCAAATACGGTTCCACACCGATACTTCATTTTGCATATTGCGTTTTATGTGTATGGTATGTTTCATCCGTTTCGTATTGTTTTAACTCGTGTATTGATCATGATATCCAGTTATTGATGATTCTTACAATCATATCTGTTCCTATACTCACTCTCGACTGTTCTGCACTTTGTAGAGTATGTCGGACAGCTGCCAGCACATGTAGCGCTTCAGCAGGACTAGCGACTCGTCGAAGTACTCCAGCACCATTACCAGAAGGAAGTCCCGGTCCAACTGGGCGATGTACTTTTGAATGAACTGTGTTTGATCAAATATTGTAGATGACTGTATCATCTCGGTACTTGTAACGTCTTTTCGACAATAAGTTTGCACCATTGTGCGAAAGCAACGAGACATAGAATGTTCAGGACAAAAGATACAAAACCAGTTCTGCTGTATTACGAAAGGCAGTTACCAGTGGGACAAAGTCCAATTTTAATGGAGACAAGTTCAAAATTATCCATAACGAAATAAGTACTAGTAACGTTACTTATCGTACCATCTCGTCATCGGTCAGAGCAATCGGCAGGCCCAGGTCGTAGGACATGAAGTTCCGCGTCCAGGAAAATGGCTGTTTGTGCTCACTGGGTACAAGCCACTGCCGGTCCAGCTCTTCAGGATGTTTCAGTAGGGCTTCGACTGGGTCGTCATTCTGTAGTCCGTACTTTCGCGCCACTCCATACCAGTTTACCACTGATTTAAGGTGGCTGCAAAAGAAGCGATTAGATAGTCAGTCTGAATTCCGTCATTATTATGCTGTAGGGGATGTCTCTGTAGCTCAACTAGCGGCAGCCTCACGGATTCAGAAGAAGGATGGTAACCCCTAAAACATGATTAAAGCAGATGAGAATACTTGACAGTAATTGAATAAGATTGGAAAGAGTGACACGTGAATGGTATTAAGGATGTTTCACTTCCTCAGGTGCCCTCGGGCGAAATAAAGACGCATAAAGTCGTGCATCATCATCATCTCCATATGTCGGTCACAGGCATACATATTTTTAATGATGTATATATTTTGTGCAATCTTGAATGTTGAACGTTTTTCAGTGATCGATGTTACCTGTACGGTTCCCTGACTATAGCCAGGTACACAGTGTTGTTAGGCAGCAGGTTCCTGAAGATCTCCCTGTTGTACACCGTGTGGTCCACCAGCAGGTCAAATGGACGGCCGGGAATGGGCTGGAGGTAGTCCTCTTTCTTCATCAGGTACGGCCAACCTGGAGGTAAGGGGTCTTGGTTGAGTGGTCATGAAACGCGAATTAGTTGTTGAACTGCCTATGCGTGCCAAACCTAAGCCTTGTCCTAGAAATTCTGGCAAAGATGACTTTTGCTCCAAGGTATACGAACACATACGTCTGAAAGCCACCTTTAGAAAATGACGTTCGCCTTGACTGTATATATATATAGCTTTTCGTGTCAAACCATAAAGTATAAGCCCCGAAAAAAACTAGGACCTTGACAAAAATATTTCCAAAAGCCCCCATTAGAAATCTTTTCTTTTGCTAAACGCACAGAACATAACTGTTATACATCTAAGCAAAGGTTTAAACTCACCCACATCTACTCTCTCGTTGCTAGGCAACACGAATTGGAGATGACGTTTGAGTCCGAACCGCTGGAAGATGGTGTATGGAGTTGTTGATCCGGCTTTGTGCACTTTGACAAAGGCAAAGTGTATTCTCTCTGCACTGCAGGACATCTGTGGATGTGGCACGCCTGGAAGCGTTGCCGCTATGCCTTCAGCAAGTTCGCCTGATGAATTAGCTGGTCTAGTGGTACCAGTGGCACGATCGGACATTGGAGATACCCTGAAAATCAAACATATTTCGTTTCAAGTCCGTTTGCTTTCGTGAAGTTCATCCGGTAAATGCCAACCTTCCACGAAAAACACTTACTCAAAAGAGCAAAGCGTCCACTCTGTTGGACGAAAACCGCTTTGCTGAGTAAACAAGGAGTGTTTTTTTGTCTTTTATCCATGTCGCCCGTAACTTAAGTATGCTAAGGTGTGCAATGAATTGGAATGGTCAAACAGTAGGTCTTTTGCCATGTCTCAATCGGCTATAGTAACAATTGCCAGTGTCAACATGCACAAAGTATGGTCAGTCCGGCCTTACACCAGGTCTCGGCACAGACTTAACGGAAATATGTTGAAAAGTCTAGTTGGAACGAAAAATGCGTTTTCGCCAGTGTTAAATTCATCCCATGATAGAGGGAATTGTGGGTGTGTTATAAAATCGTCAGGTTTTGCTTGGTCAGAAATAGTTTATAATTTTGCAGAGGTGAATACAAAATACTACTTTTTCCACATATGTATCGGGCTAAGCGATGGTTGTCACACATACATTTATGTCTGAGATGTATGAAGAACTTTACCCTTCTGAATTGATAGATACTGCACGAGACCGACCTGTTGCCGATGACTAAAAGTAAGGCAATTTTTATACAATACACGACACGAGTACGACATTTCTTCCGGATGTTTATGATTCGATTCACTAGTTCTTTCCAAGACCACACCCTACACATTAGTGTCTTCCCTATGCTGTCGAAAAAAAGGCTAAATTGACATACTGTTAAGACTGGGACCCGTAAATCACCGCTAGCTATAGGCTTCCCGTGTGCCTTACGAAAATCGGCATCAAGACACTTACCTGGGGAGCGCATACGCCCGTCTTCCCGCGGTGATTTGAAAGCCGCCCATGTCTACGTAGAGAGAGAAGTAAGTCATAACGGCTCCGAGCATGACCCCCAGCACTGCCGCAGCGGCCTTGCTGTAGAATGGATGTTGCTGCTTGGGGTTCGTCTCTCCTCGCTTACTCACGGAATTCACGCTAGTGGAGATATTTCTACGAAGCGCAGCCATTGCCAAACTGGAACTGTGGTGCAAACATGGAGGACATATGTTGCTTGTTGTGCTACACCAGGTGATAACTGGTGCAAGGCATGCCTGAGCAAATACATTGTGTACATGCCACATTGACAATGCCAGCTCGTATTGCAATGGTAAGCGCTAGGTCCTTTGCCCGAAGCTGTACGTGACGTTGTTGTCTGTGATATAACTGGAGACATACTGGCGTATATATGACGGGTATCTTATTTGTCTCTGAAAGTTCAATCTTCAGATGGGACAAAAGTATGTTTGATTTATTTATTCATTGCACGAAATGACCGAGAATACTGTCGAACACGTAAAGGCATTTCTCTATCAAACATACCTTTGTCCCATCGAATGCAGGTATCCGACAAAAACCGAATAAGATACCCGTCATATATACGCCAGATTGCCACCAGTTATATCACAGACAACAACGTCACGTACAGCTTCGGACACAGAACCTAGCGCTTACCATTGCAATACGGTCTGACATTGTCAATGATGAATGTACACAATGTATGTGCTCAGGCATGCCTAGCAATAGTTATCACTTGGGCTCGCGCAGCAAGCAACTTATCTA